>NC_067460.1:25464039-25717762 GCF_025434085.1 Hippocampus zosterae | reverse complement strand
AAAACGAATTTGCACTCAAGTCGAAATATTTGTTATTTTTACTTTGAATAGTCAAAAGCAAAAAAAAAAAAAAGGACGACTGTCCAAGCCGCATTAAAAAAATAGAAATAAATCATTTGTGATGTCTGTAGCTAATGCTTAGGAGGAGACCATCAAGCACGGCGATCATTTAAGCAATGTGCCGTGCCTGAGAGTGTAAGCGTGCAGCTGTTTATTCCTCATTGAAACATGCAAATGGACTGCAGAGTGGAAATCTTGCCCACTGCCCCCCCCCCCCCCCCCCCCCCCACATGCGTTCATCCCTCATCCACTTCCCTCCAACATATCTGTTCAGCATATGAATATTCAAGCTTGGGACCCGAATGGAAGACGCGTTTCTTCAAATGAAAACAAGAAAAATACGGGCAGGCCCGTGAAGAAAACTAGCAGTGCACTTGCATCGTTGGTGTTGACGTGCCAGGCCATGTCTCCGTAAGAAACCAGTTGGCCGTCGACGTAGCAACGGATCTCGCTGTTCCTCCAGCGGCTGTAGACGTGGACGATGCTGATCATGTACCACTGAGGGAGATAATCAGAGAAAATCGAGCACTTTCAAACAGCCATCGCTGCATACTAAGTGCCGTACATGGAGCGATTTAACATGCACACTAAACAGTAAGACAAATCGGTAATAAAGGCGGTAGAAAGCACCAGACAGTAAAATCAAGGACAAAATTTAAAAAAATTTAAAAACGTACCTCGAGGGACGTAACCAATCCGTACCTTAGAACGTGAGCTCATTGTAACCATTTCCAAAAAAAAAAAAAAAAATGGCCGCCAACGATGTGTATAAATACCGTATTATACACATCGTTGGCGGCCATTTTTTTTTAACACAGAGTTGTGAAAACATCGACATGTAATACAGTATAAAAAGAATTGACTCCTTGAGTTCTGTGATCTACGCTGGATACATTGTCAAAAATGAAGAATAGATGTTCAAAGGAAATGCATCTTGGTTTAAAAAAAAAAAAAAAAAAAGGCAGTTGGCTGAAAAAAAAAGATGGGATTAAATTCACCTAGTGAAGAGGTCGCAAATGTGGATTTTCTTGGATGTTCTTTCCGAATAACAAACGCCAATTGCGTTAATGCGAGTAAACACGAAACAAGCAAGCGGAGTCTTAACATCGCTCTACAAACGATAACGCCGTTAGACGCTTCACTGGCTTCAACTGAGATTTTACCCGAGTTGCAAAACGATCAATGATGAGCTGATCTCTTGTCAGAACTCCTATTGTTGCTTCTTTTTTTTTTTTTTTTCCATCTGCTCTGGAAACCAGCGAGGGGGCTGCAGAGAGGCGTCATTTAAAAAAAAAAAAACAGCAAAAGCCGCACTCACCTTTCTCGGCTGGGAAATCGTATTTGACGCAGTGCTGGAAGCCTTTCCCTTTGGATTTGAGAGACGTGACGATCAGACAGTTGCCGACGAAATGTGCAGAGTAGCCGATGCCTTTGCCGGTACGGAAACTGGATGCACAAATGGACAATCGTAGGTTTATGCTCGCTTCCCGCTCCCCCTACTCGTAGGTGAACGTCACCGTAAAACTGTCACGGAAAGCACAAGGCAATAAAAACAACAAAAGGTCCAACAGCTTCCCGAAAACCCGTAGACGGGCTTTTGGGAACTTTTCGGCGCAGTTTTTTGAGTAATTTCTGTGTCAAGCGTTGGCCCGCGGCGTTCTCTCGTTATCTTCTCGTCTGATTACAAATACGGTAATGAGGACACGGGAGACTGGAAGCAACCGGACGTCGGCGTGCGTTGCTCTTTAGCGTACAACAGCTGATACAGCGCAGCTCCTTTATGACACCAGGGGGCCGTATTCTTGAAGAGAACATTTAATGCTGTACACAACAGTTTGTTGAAGAAACATGTGGCGGGGGGGGGGGGGGGGGGTGAGCCCGGGAGGACTTTCCTGGACTCCTCGACTTTATACTCGACAAAATAACAGTTCCTATGCCAAAAAAAAAAAAATGTTCTTCGAAAGTTGAAAGAAACAGTTGACCGACTGACAGTCAATTAAAGAGGCGCCACCGTGTGGCGGGATACCGTATTACAAGAACGGACGGTTTCAGCGTGCAGAGCAAATGAACTGGGATGTGCTGTAGAAATACGCATATCCTATAAAAAGGTCACGTTAACACAAATGACTCAATACGCCGCTGTGCTTTATCGAGCCTCGTTTTTGACTTTTTTTTTTTACCGAGGGTATTATGAATTGTACAAGCAATAAATCCGTGTGGGAAAAATGGGACGCGTGTTGGTTTTTCCGCACGTCTCCGTTTTATAACGGACATATTTCCTCTGTGAAGCAATTTTTATGCAGTACTTCAACCAAGGCTACAAATCTGGCCTGTGCATATTATTTTTCTTTTTTTTTATCATACAACATATTTTTGTTTAATATCCTTCATTGCATGATCCACTTTCCTACGCTTCCAATACTATTCCTGTTTTTATCGTGATATCGTTCCAGTGTGGGGTATCGGGGTACTTTATTGAGCGATAGTATCTTGTATCCACATGGAATCTTGGTCTTTGGAGTCCAGCAAGTATTTGTATGCGGGGCATCATGATTTCTCCTCGGTGTTTTCACGTTATTTTCTGTCTCACCGTGAAAACGGCACAGCGTGTATCCAGACTCGCATAAACGCGTCCGTGCGTCTGGCGGGGCATACTCGCCGGAAATACACAAGTAGAGTTCAACAAACAAAGCAAAACGCAGACGCGGCAACACTTTAGGAGCGAGGAGAAAAGTTCCTGTGGCGAGTGCCGTGAATAGAATGCCTTCTATTGGCGCTAGAGAGTAGAAAGCAGAAATCAAGTCAAGTCAAGTCGACGGTATTTCTCGAGCACTTTCACCAGCCATGGCTGCATACAAAGTGCTGTACATGGAGCGATTTAACATACACAATAAACAGTAAGACGAATCGCTAATAAAGGCGGTAGAAAGCACCAAACAGTAAAATCAAGAACAAATCCAAGTCATGCTGAGTCGAACGCCAAAGAATACAAGTGAGTTTTGAGGAGGGCTTTGAAGATGGGCAGCGAGGAGAAATGAGCCCAAATGCCTCAGAACGTGGGTGTTTTTCAAACGTGGGAATAACTCTTGTTTTTTTTTTGTTGTTGTTTTTTTTTATATTTCGCTTTTCTTCGTTCTGACGTCAATGTTGCGACATGTTGACCACATGGGAATATCTATTCACACCCAAAAGGGGATTTTCAAGCCTCGAAAGAAAGAACATAAGACTTTTGGGACATCCGCTATCAATTCAATCAGCGCGGGGGGGGGGGGGGGGGGGCATATCGTCACGTTAAAATTCGGGAGGGGGAAAAAAAAAAAGCAAAGCAAAGGTTTTGTTTGTTTGTTTTTTTAATGCCACCGCTGACGCTTTGCCTCACATCGGGGCCGTCGAGGACCGTTCTTGAGAAAGCAACCCCCCCGGGCTGCCTTTTGAAGTCAACACACTTTTCCTCTTGTTGACACGGTCGAGTTGCAAAGATTAGCTTGACATATCTCGCACTCTGTTGCCACCTGAATATAGAAGAGCCTGGCCAATATTCCTTCCTTTTACGCGGACCAAACCCTCTTCGATGAAAATCTTTTCCATGAAACGTCCCTGATCCAGGTGAGGGTCCAGAGCAACCAAAGGACACGCCTACTTCATGACTATCTCGGACCAACATGCTATGACAGAATGCACATTGCAAGTCCTGTTCATATTGCCCCCCCTCCCGCCCCCAAAGTGTGGGCTTTATCCTGCTAGAGAATGACCATTTCGACCTTGGCGGAAACACAGCGTGTTCCAAAAGGGGGGGGGGGGGGGGGTTCCAAAAGGAAGTCTGTGACGGCGCTGCTCCGTTTGCAGGTTTCCCGAAAGCAGCGGGAACGGGACACTAAAGCGATCGGCATGATGGGCGGGGGGGGGGGGGGGGGGGGGGGGGGGGGCATGAAAAGTGCAACTGGGAGAAAAAAAAAATACTGGATGGGCAAAATGGCGCCCGGTTGAGATCATCACGTTGAATTTGTTCTGTGACCAAGACCACCGTCACTATTTGAAACCGATCGCAACCAATGGATGGCATGGATCCGTTCCCGCGTTCTCCCCCAAATGTTTTTCCATCTACCTTTTAGTCTAACAAATATCATCTCGGCTTTCAATAACGGAGTACCGCAAGGAGGTTTTTTATCGACACAGCACATTTGAGACACACACAGGGCAACTCAATGCGCTTCACACGAGTATACACAAGTATCGACGAGCACTTCCAAACCCGGCAGTTCGCCACATTCAGGAGTAAAGTTCCCCGAGTTCCCGGCCACTAGGAAAAAAAATCTTCGTTCTCTCGTGCGTTTGCTCACCAGTAGAGATAGGGCTTGTCCTTGCCCACGTTGATGTTGTTCAAGGGATCCCTCCTGAACCAGGTGTTGAACGTGAAGCCGTTCTGGTAAGGCCACTTGGCAATGGGAGGCAACGCGATGGCTGGCCTGCCGAGAGAAAAAAACGACGTTACCGCGGCGCCCCCGGCCTAGCTCAGTGTCAATGTCGTCTTCAAAAGACGCCATGAAAGGGATGCGAGATGGTTATTAGTTTTGGGATAGAATACATGAAAAGTACGTATTATTTTGAAATACGCTGCCTTTATTTTGAAAATATTATTCCGAAAGTAAGGCGGCCCGGTAGTCCAGTGGTTAGCACATCGGTTTCACAGTGCAGAGGTACCGGGTTCGATTCCAGCTCCGGCCTCCCTGTGTGGAGTTTGCATGTTCTCCCCGGGCCTGCGTGGGTTTTCTCCGGGTGCTCCGGTTTCCTCCCACATCCAAAAACATGCGGGGCAGGCTGATTGGACGCTCTAAAATTGTCCCTAGGTGTGAGTGTGGTTTGCGAATGGTTGTTCGTTTCTGTGTGCCCTGCGATTGGCTGGCGACCGATTCAGGTGTCCCCCCGCCTACTGCCCGAAGACAGCTGGGATAGGCTCCAGGACCCCCCGCGACCCTAGGGAGGATCAAGCGGCTCGGAAGATACATGAAAAGTCTTTCTTGAATAGAAAGCGTCTCAAAAGCACAGGCGGTATCGGTTTGCTTGGTATCGCCATCGGCGAGTGTGGTAAGGAACATCCCAAAATGGTGCGAAGAAACAGGGAGTGTCCTTTGAAATGATGAAACGGGCAAAATGTTTGCTTAGCTCATAGAAACATTCATCTTCCGCCCCTGCGGCTGGTTTTCTGAAATAAATAACACCTTCCCGCGTACAATAAATTTCACCTCCCTCCCGCTAAATATGTATTAAGCGTTGAGCCGTCTTTTTTTTTTTTTTTTTTTTTTTTTTTTTTTTTTTTTTTTTTTTCCAAGATGGCGCCCGAGTAGGCAGCCTTCGGCAAGTGCTCTTCAAGAGCCTTGCTTTTTTGTTCTTTTTTGCTGTTTTTGTCTTTTGTTTTGTCACATGTTGTTTGTTGTTTCATTGTGTGGACCTGATATGGACTGTTTTCAGCGCTTTTTGGCCACGACATTCGTCAAAGGAGCAGTATCTGTGCTTGGTGGTTGCGCCTTCTCGGCAGCAACGCCTGGACCAGCACAGATTTTGATTGGGAGGAATGTCGGCGCCATTGACTGTCGGTGCTGGACAGACCTGGGGCGCTTGTGTTTTTTGCGCCAGTAATGGGCAGCATTTTTCACAACCCCGGTTTGTTCAGTGGCTATGTCAGCGCTGTTGGACAGTCGGCGTCGGTGCGGCTGGATGGATGGCCGCTGAAGTTTTCGGATGAGGAGAGAGGAGCGTTGGCGAAGAGCGCCGATGCGTATTTGGAACCGTGAGTCGCCGCTTGGAATTGAAATGGATTTCCATGGGACAGGAGAAGTGAACCAATGTCTTTTTTCGTCAATGGATGCTACAGCTTCTTGTTGACTTTGAAACTTAGCTTGTAGCCGACGTGTGCACATTTTGAGCATGACGTCTCTGATCCACTGGTTAAAGGACACTTTGATTCTCTCCTCTTTCATCTCAAACCGCTTCAAACAACAAAGCGTGTGGCGGAATAGTGGTTAGGACTGCACGACTGTCCGTGTTCTATGTTATGTGTTGTGTTTATTATTTTACTTTATGTTAACTGTTTTGTAAAGCGCTTTGTTACAGCTGCCGCTGTTGTGAAAGCGCTATATAAATCAGCATGTATTGTATTGTATTGTATAAATCTCACCCTCGCTGGCGTTGTATTTATTATTCATACGAGAAAGAACGTGACAAACCGTTAAAATTAATGCGTCGCGGAAAGCTGGGATTTATTTGCTTAAAAGACGGCAAATGCCGCTTAAAGTGCGTTTAGATGAGACGTTTGTTGGATGGCGTTTGCTGTCGGATAAACGGACCGTCAGTGGGAAAAACGTGAATGAAACCAGGAAGATTATTTGGTGAGTTTGACATGAAGTGACGAGATGCAAAGGCAAAAAGTGCGGCGCGACGACTTACAGCGGCACTGCGGCCGGGGAAGTTGAAAAAGGCGTCGGGTCCGTGTCGCCGGGGTGTGTGGTTGAGCACGGCCAGCATCTTGACGGCACGCCTGGGCTGCGTGGAAGAACGGGACGGCGGTGGATAAGGGCGGGGTGCACTCGGCGGCGGCGGAGGCGGAGCTCGGCGTGACTCACCCACAGGCCGCCTTCCCCCTGCAGCATGCTGAAGAGGAGCTTGACCTCCCCCACCGTGATGCTGTAGCCGGCCAGCACGCCCAGCGTGTCCACCAGCAAGTCTTTAAAGGCCACAAAGCCACGCGGGTCAAATAACGCAAACGGCAAGACGGCCTTGATTTTGCTGGGGGGGCATTTTTGACAAAATGTTTCAAAATGGATTTTCTAGTTTTGGCATGGCTGTCATTTAATACTTCTGGGTCAAAAGTATGTCCCAAGAGCTAGCTTCTGCAGCCGAGGATCGGACCGCCAAGGTCCCCGCCTTTGGCTGCCGCCCAGCTCGCATTGCACCCGACCCCTTTGACCCCTCCCACGGGTGGTGAGACCATGAGAAGGGGGACCCACGTTGCCTCTTCGGGCTGAGCCCGGCCGGGCCCCAGTGTAGGCCCGGCCACCAGGCGTTCGCCAACGAGCCCCACCTCCAGGCCTGGCTCCAGAGGGGGGGCCCCGGTGACCCGCGTCCGGGCAAGGGAAACTGCTCTCCCTTAGAGATAAGGTGAGAAGCTCGGTCATCCGGGAGGGGCTCCGAGTCGAGCCGCTTCTCCTCCACATCGAGAGGAGCCAGATGAGGTGGCTTGGGCATCTGATTCGGATACCTCCTGAACGCCTCCCCGGTGAGGTGTTCCGGGCATGTCCCACCGGGAGGAGACCCCGAGGAAGACCCAGAACACGCTGGAGAGACTATGTCACCCAGCTGGCCTGGGAACGCCTCGGGATCCCCCGGGGGGAGAGCTGGAAGAAGTAGCTAGGGAGAGGGAAGTCTGGGCTTCCCTGCTAAAGCTGTTGCCCCCGCGACCCGGCCCCAGATAAGCGGTAGAAGATGGATGGATGAGTCAAAAGTATTCCCCGCCCCCCCCAAAAAAAAAATCCATCCGTTTTCTCACATTCGTGAGTGCTTTTACACTCGGCAAGGACATTTGACAATATTTCCTTCCAATACGAACAGTTTTCTCATAGTTTAACATTTTCCCTACTTGAAACTAATAATTCTTTTCTTCTCTCCTTCCGAAATCGAATGCTCTTATTTATTTTATTTTGGAGCTAATATTTTTTTCTGCCGAGTATTTCCAGACACGAAAGGCAAAGCGACAGGCCGCACCTGCAATCATGTCGTCCACCGAGCCGATCCGGAGCAGCAGCCGCCGGACGAGTCCCGCCTCGGTGCTCATCTGCAGGTTGCGCACGCTCTTGCGCAGCATGGCGGTCAGCACGTTCCAGATCTCCGCCTGGCAGGCGACGTCGCAGTGCTCCAGCAGAGCCGGCAGGCAGCCGATGCCGTCCGCCTCTTGAATGACAAAGTTGACCTCCAGATCGAACTCGCCCGCCACCAACTGCACAGCGAGAGCGGCAGCGGCATTATGGACCAACTGGAGACGCTTTCGTGGAGGATTGTCACGTACGTGACAGTAATCCAACCGAGAGGTGACGAAGGCATGAACGACTCTTTCAACGTGCTCCCGAAAAATGGAAAGACTTGACTTTCGCCTGACGTCTAAAATGAAAGAAGCTGCATTTGACAATAGCACCTGTCGAAATGTACGTTACACTCGGCGTTCCATCTTTCTCCCGAGCAATCCATGTCATGTCACATCTTTTTCCAAACTACGGCGGTAGAAAAGGCAAAAGCCTTCAATTCAAGCTATGTACCTAACAAAACGCATCAAAGTTCTCCCGCTACCGTGTTTTGCGCTAGCTAATGCCAGCTGCTAGCTACTGTCTCCAATGGTGAGAGATCCCCCCCCCCCCCCCATCAACCCCCCGCATAGCTTCTGGGAAACACTTGTCAACTGTTTAAGCTTCGACATTGAATAACTCGCATGAATTGAGGGCCGCTTTTTCCGGCATATGGTATTCCATCTCCCTGAAGTGAGGCGGCTAGTCATCATTTTCCCCTCCAAAAGGTTTGCTCAGAATTTAACCATCCGTGAAAATTAAATAGCCTCTTCTCGAATGAAAAGTGCCGCCTCCACCACCCCCCCCCCCCAGCCCCCCTTTTACTCACAAATAAAACAACAAATCAATAACGCAGTTCATCAAGTTCAACAAGCATGAAATGAGCCCAGCCCAAGACGCGCATGCTAGCTGCGCGCCCGCCCGCGCGAGCTCCGACAACAATAGATGGTCGGACAGCAAAGTGTGCGGGGTGCAAAACGGGCCTGAGCGCATGACGGTGATTGACAGCTAATGGCAGACGTGGGATGAAAAGTCATCGGCGGATGGACACGGCTTCAAGGAGACGATAAGGTGGCGCTGTTGCTATTAAAACAGCGTTGCGATGAAATAGCCCGTTAAGAAAAGCCCGCGTCTGGTCTTGTTCTTTTGCCTCCCGACGCCGCATACTTAACCCCATTAGGGATGATTAACTCATTCGATCGCAGCTGTTTTCACTGGAGCGACCCCCTCAATCCTAGCGTTTTACTGGATTTGGACTGATCTTGCAAGGCCCACAGAATACTTGGTTCTAATGCTCGAAAACATGGAGCCTACGAAAAAATAAAGTTTGGACTCTTCTATCAGCACAAAAACATTTTTACATTCTTCAGCAATCGGCATTACAAAATGGCTACGTTTCATGGAAATGGCGATTCCCGGGCAAAACACGGAGAAAAAGAGCTTTTTGTAAAAGCATGCATTTCAATCACGGGAGGCACCACTGCCACCTACTGGTCGCTTTTTCACATGATTTGCAACGCAAACGGCTTATTCTCATTCACAGATTGCCTCAGACCCCCCTCGTCTCTATGACGCAAAAAAAAGACTAAGACGTACAAGCACGTCCTTGGTAGGCGGGGCCTAATTTAAAAAAGACGTACAAGTATGTCTTGTGGAATGAAAGAGTTAAAGGAAGGGACGAAAACCGACTTTCGTGCCTAGTACATCATTTTAAAAATTTTAAAAAAATTCTCATCTTCCGTCACAAAAATCGAGATCTCATTACGTCCATTTCTGTCAATACGTTTGAATTCAAGACAGAAGAAAGTTTGCCGGACCTGGAAACCGGCAAGTGCCAGCGTTGCGATGACCTAAAAACGTCATCATCATCATCCTCATCATCAGTTATTTGGAGAAGAAAGCTTACGATGGGCGCTTTCTTCCAAAGCCGTTTCATATTTGCAGTGGAAAAAAATGAAGAAAGCGTACACGGCAAGCTAACGAGGCGGCGGCAATGATCCGCATTTGAGGAAACAATGAGGGCGGACACGACAGGGGGGGGCCGGAAACAAATCCATCCGCAAACAGAGTCAGCCTGTTAACCGCTGTGGGAAATAACAAGAGCGGCGGATAAGCCAGTGGGTGAAAAAAATAAAGCGTCCACTTCCACCGGCGCATTCGTATGCAAATTGCGGCTTGTCGTCTTTTTGATTGGAGGAAGACACCTCATCATCTGCCGGCCCGATTCATGCGGCGAGCACCCATGCCGGGGCTGCCCAATCAAGTTGCAGTGAGCGCTCTTGACTTGCCACTTGAATTTGTTCTCAGCCTCGGGATGAAAAGTGCAAAATGTTGGAAAGATGCGCACAGTGGACCAGCGCTATTTTCTCAAATGGTGGCATTTACAGGTCCACTGAAAATCATTTCAATGATTTCATCCAAACACCCCGAAGACGAAGAATGTCGGCAGACTTTTCAGCCGCTGTTTCAATGGGCACGGAAACAAATCACTGCCGACTTCGGGAACAACATCCAGTATGGCTTCTATTACCATGGCGACTCAAGGGGGCGGGCTACTTGTTGATCAACAATGTCATCAATCCAACGAGCCGCTTTGTTCCATTTTTTCCTCAAACACACGTGATGAAACGTGATTTGATTGTCAAGACAAACCATCCATCGGTTCATTATCCGAATCCCCAAGACGGCGTGCCGGAGCCTATCCCGGCAGTAGGCGGGGCACACCCTTAACGGGTCGCCAGCCGATCGCCGGGCACCACGTCGACAAACAACCATTCACGCTCACAATCGCACCTCGGGACAATTTCGAGAGTTCCGTGAACCTGCCGTGCATATTTTTGGAACGTGAGAGGAAACCGGAGTACCCGGAGAAAACCCACACAGGCCTTAACGGGTTGCCAGTTGATCGCCGGACACCACGTTGTCAAACAACCATTCACGCTCACAATCGCACCTCGGGACAATTTCGAGAGTTCCATGAACCTGCCGTGCATGTTTTTCGGAACGTGAGAGGAACCCGGAGTACCCGGAGAAAACCCACGCAGGCCTTAACGGGTTGCCAGCTGATCGCCGGGCACCACGTCGACAAACAACCATTCACGCTCACAATCGCACCTCGGGACAATTTCGAGAGTTCCGTGAACCTGCCGTGCATGTTTTTTGGAACGTGAGAGGAAACCGGAGTACCCGGAGAAAACCCACGCAGGCCTTAACGGGTTGCCAGCTGATCGCCGGGCACCACGTCGACAAACAACCATTCACGCTCACAATCGCACCTCTGGACAATTTCGAGAGTTCCGTGAACCTGCCGTGCATGTTTTTTGGAACGTGAGAGGAAACCGGAGTACCCGGAGAAAACCCACGCAGGCACGCAGAGAACATGCAAAACAGGGAGGCCGGAGCCGGAATTGAACCCCGTACCTCTGCCCCGTGAGGCCGCATTTCCGCGCTCCTAGGAGAGAGAAAATTCAGTCGCTAATTTATAGGATTTCAATTAAGCAACCGCACGCCAGGATTAGGAAGGTGCTCGGAAGCTCGATGGAGCCGTGCCGTGTAACGACTTGATAACGATGCACAGACAGCGGGGGGGGGGGGGGGTATTTTTCGACTGGGCAGCTGCAAACTAATGGGACTTTAATTGGGCTCTAACTGGTCTCGGTTGGGCTCACGCCGCGGTGACTGATGGACAGCTTCACTCGAGTCGGAATGACGGAAGACCCGGGATGTATTTTTTTTTGTCAAAGGGGGGGGGGGAGAGAGAGAAAGAAAAGGTGGAAACGGACGGCGTCACAGTATCGCTTCGGTGCCATTTGGCGGCATCTTGGGGCTGCAGTGAGTTGAGGAGCTTCGTTTACACAAAGTAACCCTTTGGCGCCATCTTGTGGCGATTACAGGAGAGTACAAATTTGAGGTCTCCCTTAAATTTGCCTATGACAAGAACAACATGCCCCCGCTACAATTTTGCATCACTTCATGAACATTCTCCCCCCCCCCCCCCATTGAGTTGCGGCTTGCTTTTAAGAGGTGCGGCCTGGTGAGGGACATCAGGAGGCGGAGTCGCGTTTCGTGAATTGCGGGCCGCAGCAGCTCCTTGCGAGTGCCTTCATTTCGTATTTGATGACACAAAGCCCCCCCAAAAAAAAACAAATATGAATGCGCTCAAACGGAAACGGGGCCGGCCCAAAAACAGCTTTACGATTCCACGGGGAGTTAAAAATCGCAATGCGGGATATCTCGGCCCAGCGCGCCAAAGCCGAGGCGGCTGAGCGCGAGCCCCCCCGGCGAGTCTTTATCATGCGTTCACCTTGCAGCAACTCAAGCGACTCATTTGTTATGATGTCAGAGGCGAGAAGAAGAAAAAGAAAAATGCCATTAACAACTCGGGAAGGGTCACCAGACTTTTGCAACACTGTTATTCTACGTTCATCGTAAACCGGGTTGCGCTTGCTTTGCGACCGATGAGGTTCCAAGATTATTTAACAACACCCCCCCCCCCCCCCGGAATATTGCATTCCCGCTCTCCTTCCTTCTTCTTAAATTTGCTCCAATCCAGACATTCGGCCAGGCTACGGCGCTTTTTTGACGTTGGGCCTCGTTAACAGCAGGCAAAGACTCGTGATCTAATCCCATCATGCTAACAACGGAAGCAAACATATTTCCGGCTAATTAGCTCTAATTTCCGGCTAATTAGCTAGAGAAGAAAAGCCGCTGACCTTGACGTCCCATTTGTCTCGCATCTCGACCGCACCTCAACGGCGTCGGGACAAAAGCCCATGCGCCTTGCTTTCATTGAATCCGGCACATGGCGAGGGAAAAGGAATTGAAATAGCTTCCAAGTTTGAGCTGCGTTGCAGTGCCTCGTTGTCTGCCCTGAGTGCATACGCGCGATGGAGGAAGGACCAAACGAAACGACGCAACGGCCGGCACGAAGCCTCCTCCCACGTCACACTTGGGATTTTCTTTCACCGATCTAACAACCGGTACGATTCGATGAAGAAACGTTGTCGCGTCCAGTCAGACCGCGCCGCAAAACAACCAAACGATTGCGGCATTCGGCGATCGGCGTCGCCACCAAATTGCTTCAAAAGAACAGAGGCGCTTGTGAATCTTCCGTCTGTTCGCCCGGCGTCTCATCCTCTCGCTCAGACTTCACTCTGATGTTTGTGCTGTGAAGACGGCAAAAAAGAAAATGAACGATTGAAACGCCGCCAGCCTGCCCGAGGTTTGGGATACACGCTCGGGCCAAATGGAGCCCCCCCCCCAGGTAGGAAGACCAGCGAGGAGATTTATGGATGCGGTGAGGCGAGATTTGCGGAAGATTTAAGCGGACAGGATAGACGAAACGGGACGGGTTGCTCACAAGCCGAGCCAGAAAGATGTCTATCGGAGCCACGCGCGAGACTCGACGGGAAATCAATCATTTCCCGATCGAAGCGGAAGATTGATTCCGG
This sequence comes from Hippocampus zosterae, assembly GCF_025434085.1. NCBI lineage: Eukaryota > Metazoa > Chordata > Actinopteri > Syngnathiformes > Syngnathidae > Hippocampus > Hippocampus zosterae. Next base: position 25,704,420 of record NC_067460.1, on the reverse strand, counting down.
GCCTCACGCCGTGAAAAACTCCGACTAAATGAGTCCTAATCACAGGCAGGTAACGTACGTATCCGAAGCAGCTAAGCGACCCTAACATCGCTGACCGACATCCCGAAATCCATTAAGTGTGTGTGTGTGTGTGTGTGTGTGTGTGTGTGAGTGTGGGGGGGGGGGGTCAATTTTGTTCCCGTCTGGACCACAATTCAGGAGTTAATTAATAAATCATGTTTGTAGAGCAGGTGAGACATACCCCTCAGCTACGCACCTGCAACGACTCATTAGCAAGGAGGCTAAAGGAAGACGTTAGCTTGAACATAACGACATACGCGTAACGTTCAAATAAAAAGGCCGCCAAAAGTAAGAATGCCGCGCGCTGCCTAAACGTTTACATGAGCGCGTCACATTTGCGCACATCTCAGACATTTTCTGTTACACCCCCCCCCCCACAGAGAAGAAAATTCTCGCCCGTTGCAACTCTCCGCCGCGACTCTCCATTGTATGATTTGTCGAGAAAACTGTTTTTAGTACACCTCCGCGTAACATCGTTAACATTAAAGAAGTTTCAATTCACAAATAACGATGAACATATTTCTGAGCCCGTCGCGGAAAAGATTTGAAGTGCATCAATTGGCCTGAACTTAAGAAAATGAATACATAAAGAGGAGAACCACTGCCACCTACTGAAGTGGATGTGCAATTACACTTCTCATCAGTCCCCCCCGCACCAAAAAAAAAAATGTTTGCCACTTCACACGGGGGTCTCGGAAAACACAAATCGCCATCAGAAGAATACGATCAAACGCAATGCGAAACCTCAGTTCCATCGGGACTGGACGCCCGCACGACAAACATACAGCTGCGGCACGCCAGCCGACGTATCGGCGGCACCGAGCGAACCCGAGTCGTTGGATCAAACCGGGGATGCTGTCCAAAGACAATGAAGTCGATAAAAGCTGTTGCTAATTTCCGCTAGCCCACCTCAGGGTGTTTTGCATGATGTTAGCATTCAGCTAGCGGACTTTCGTGAAATGAAACATTTCGGAAATCAAATGTACAATGTTTAATTTTCTCTTGTTTTTCGCACTTTCAGTGGGAGGGGCCAAAGAAAACCCGTCTTTGTCTTCAGCTTCACAATCTTGACCCAAATACTTGAATTTGATTTGGCCAATTCCCAAACTAACTGTCGCCACATTTTGACATTGCGCTTTTTGTGATGTGCCATTTGATACCGTCGTTAGGATTTAAACGCCTGAAGTCTTGGAAATGTTTACAAAAGACGACATTTTGCCGATGCTTTCACGTTAAGCTAACGTGCAATTTGTGTCATTTCCTTTCTGGTGTGAAACCAAGTCAAATGACGGTTTCCCGGGAAACAATGGACCCCCCCGTGGTCCAAGCTTGTGCTTCTGCGGCTACTTTCTGGCGCAGCCTACGAACCGGGCCGACGAGTGTTTGAAGCAAGCTTTGCTGCAATCGGCTCCGGCTTCGCGCGCAGGATAAACACGAGATAATAAACGGATGGACGGGGCCCAACGATAGCCGAGCGCATATTATGTTGGGTGAACAGTAGCGCAACCGGAGCGTGATCGGAATCCCAGCCGGCCTCTTAACAGGCACAAGGAAGCGGGTGTGCGCTCCCACAGCCAAGAACCACATGTACCGCAGATACTAATCTGTCACGCCCCCCCCCACCCCGACACATGGCAATCATTCGGCCAGCCGCGGGAACACCAGCATCCCGTACGGTCTGCTACGCCGCTAAACAGCGCGAACAACCGCGCCGTCCCCAGCCAGTGTTGCGTCTCGGCTAACTAATTCCATGCTGAATCATCTTCAGAGAAACGGCGCGGCCCTAATCTTCCTCTGCCGGCGAGTCGGGAGCGGCGGCGAGGCTCTCCAGCCAGATGTTCCTTTCAGAGCGGTGCGACTAATAGCATTAGCCCGCGACACAGATTTAGCATACGCACGTCGCTTGAAAATGGGGCCTCCGTATGCCGACAAAGCCGCGCGACGCGTTCCCGGAGCTAAATAGGAATTTGACAACACGGTGAACGGCAGCTAGCGAGCTAGCGAGCTGCGCAGTACGCGGCAGAGATGAAACTTTTACAAAGATTTCAGAAGATGATCGTGACCAAAATGATTACGATTATCGGAAGTCACTAAATCGTATATAAAGTCATGAAAAAAAAACAATGATGTGACTGATGACTGATGTTTATTTTGATTTTATTTTTCACTCTTCCATTCCAGGCGGCCATATTCAAGCTCGACTTTTTGCTCAACTCCAAGAGACGTTTTGTCAAATGTCGGCACGGGCCGGGGGCCACTTCGCCACTTCAAAAAAAAAAAAAAAAAATGGGATAGGAGTGCAGCCCACCTGCTCACCCCCCCCCCCCCCGTTTGGAAAGAGGCCGCGCCCGCCGTGTGGTGAGTCCCGAGTTGAGAAGCCGCCACAATCCAATTTGCGCTGTGCCTGATGTGAAGCGGGACGGTCGAGGTCGCGACGTTCCCCCTTTGGCTCCCACCAACAACCATCACATTTTCTTCATCTTGACGTCGGAATCGGAACATTGAGCACCCCCCCCCCCCCCCCCCCCGAGTTAAATACGTCTGCCCGAATGGCTGATTCTTAACAGACGGTCTTAAAACGTAGAAGGGAGGGTGTTGAGCCATTCAAAAAAAAAAAGAAAAAAAGTAATTGATTGATTTGTCAAGATGATCCCTGGGTATTCATCAGCACGTCATGTGGCTCTCGCCGAGTCCTTCAAGCCTCACGACTGGCGGGATATGGAGACAGAATATGGAAATCCGACTCGGCATTAAAAAGCCTTCGAGACGAGGGCGTCGGCTTGAGCTGACCTCTTAAAAGGAAACGACTCGGGGGGGGGAATTAAAAGGAAGCAGAGCCACGCGGGCGTCCGCCGTAATCCACAAACCCGCATTGGCAGCACACCTCAATCATCGGTCGGGTCATTCCGTCATTCATACTCCGGACGGGTAAGGGATGGTGCCATTTTTTTTTTTTTTCAAATCCACTTTGCCTCGCGAAGGTCGTCTAAAGCGGTTGCCGGCCGCTCGCAGGTCACACGTCGACAAACAACCCGTCGCGCTCACAATCGCACCTTTTTGAGTGCGATTTGGGAATGTAGACCCGCAGAAAACCCACGCGGGTACGGGGGAGAGCATGCAAACTCCCGGAAATCGAACCTCCGCACCTCTGCACTGCGAGGCGTTTGTGCTAACCATTAGCCCGCCGCGCCGCCTGACGTGAGGCGACCTCCAGATGATATTTAAAAGCTTTACAATGACAAAAGTACCCAAATAATTCAATTTCCAAATCATAAATTCATTTCAGGAGTAGAACCGAGTCATCAGGTCAACGAATGATGTTGCCGACAACACCGCAAAAGAGACAAAAGAAATACGGCGTTATTTGAAGAGACCGCGACAAGGACAATGAAGAAGGTCGTGTAAACAAGCTCAAGGTCAAACGCTCTCCTGCAACCGACTGCGGTCAAGTTTCAAGGGCCCGTCCCGAGAGATCCTGCAAAGGCCCGAGCCGCTTTGGACGGAGACTTTTATTCCAGACGGCCCTGAACAGTGAGAGAGTGACGACGGATTGCCTTGCTCAAGGGCAAATTGCCACCGATCGGAGGCACCGCAAAACTCTTCAACCCCACGCGTAAAATCGAGCGCGTCACCTTCTTTGAGCGAGGGCGCGCAAGTTTTGGCGGACGCGCGTCGGTTTACGTCCATTTCTGCTCCGGCGCTCCGCATTCGCCGCAATCGTGTTCGCCCCCGCCGCTCCGAGCAAGACCACTCGGCTTGATCGCAGATGCGGCTCATCTCCATACAAATGAGCACGCGCGGGCGGGCGGGCGGGCAGGCGGGCTGGGCTTTTGCCTCTTTGTCGGGGTGCGGCGCAATGGCGAGGGGGGAGTGGGGTGGGGGGGGGAGGGGGGACGACATAGAATTGAATTGAGTTTGGTCGACTGCCAGTAACAGATTCAACATGCTCGTCCCTGACTGTAAATGAGGACCGCGTCTCTCCAACCACAAAAAAGTCAAAGTACCGGGGCGGGGGGGGGGGGGTTGATTTTTATTTTTATTTTTTTTCTGTGACCACGCTCACAGCCAAATTCCCGTCGAAACCAACAAACGCGCTCTTAGCCCCTTCGAGTCCGCAAAAGCAAAAATGCTGGCGCGGTCCTAAGCTAGCATGGTCGCGTCAAATGCTGATGCCCGCTAACGCGAGAAGCCAAACGTCAACCGGTCGCCATCGATTGAAAGCTCCGAGAATGAGAGAAGCCCGGAAACATTCTTGCTGCTGGAGGCTGTAAATTTCCCCAGTGTGGGACGAATAAAGCATATCTTATCTTATCTTAAAAGCCAGAATAGTCACAGGCACATCATTGCATGCTTTCCCCGCCTTGGCCACCAGGGGGCCAGTAAAATCGAAGACAAAGAGACACAAACCGAGATGGACGCGTTTCATAAATGATTCGCTCATCTGCAATCGTCGTAACGTCAGTCATTTTTTCAAAGTGGACGGAAATCTTGGACTGGATTGTCTGTCCGCGTCTTTGTTTTTAATATCAGTTGCCGAAACACAGCGAGTGTGGATGCGAGCCATTAGCCCATTAGCATTGTTCCCGATAAGCTAGCGCTTGGTTTAAAATTCTGTTTGTTTAGTTCGAGAGTAAACTTTGTTTTTTCTTCAAGAATTGGTCACTATTTTCCAAACCGCTTCATGTTGCCTACCACCAAAAACCTTGACCTAATTATGACTTATTGCGGCTTGAAAAAAAAAAAGAAAAACGATCCAAAAACAAAGAAATCCTCCTGCATCGTTTTCCTTTCTTCCTTTTCATCTTCTGATCTTTTCCGGCGTTCGTGTGAGCGGCTGCCGCGCCGATCTAAAACCGCGACACAGTCGTCACCTGTTGAGCGATGTCGAGCCCACCCCGGGAAGAAATGACCAAACGTCGTCCAGACCGGGAAGAAATATTATTGCTAATTAGAGCGCAAATGGCGGCGGCAGATAAATTGCCTTCGCGCGGGTCATCGATCAAGAAGCCCTCCCGAGTCGACGGCGGAGCACCGGCGCAGACACAATTTTACTTACAATTTCCACCAAGGGGAAAGGGCTCCATTAGACTTTGCTGACCTCTCTTTCTTTTTCGCATCCCAACACTGATCGTTTTCAAGAACTCCCACAGTCGGAAAACTCGGCTGCACCTCGAGATGGAACTTTATTTCCGCGACGACGATGAAGGAAAACAACGGCGGCCGTGCTCAAAATTGTGCTAATGAAACGTGCCGGGGATTAGCAAGGGCGCAAATGGAAACGTGAGTGACTTTTGCACCGTCCGAAAGCGGTGAAATAAGAAAAAAGGACAAAGACGAGCAACCAAATGCACAAGAGACTATATATATATATATATATATAAAATATTTATATATAATTTTTTTTTTTTCCTGAACCCCCCCCCAAAAAAACATTCAGGTATGGCACAAATATGAGATAAAGAGGGAAAAATATGAGTCAAAACATGACAACAAGAATGGGGAAAAAAAACAACAAAAGACAATATTCAGACAAATGTGGAAAAAAACTAAAATATTTGGAGAAGTAGAAAAGCCTTGGGAAAATTACATTAAAAAAAAAATAATAATAAAAAAAAACAAAAATATTTGGAGAAAATAGAAAAGCCTTGGGAAAATTACATTAAAAAAAAAATAAAAAAAACAAAAATATTTGGAGAAAATAGAAAAGCCTTGGGAAAATTACATTAAAAAAATAATAATAAAAAAATACATATATATATATATATATATATATAGAAATAAATGAAAATGTAAGACCAAATTCTAGATAAAATGGAAAACGTGTGAAAATGTCATCCTACCAATTGAATGATGGGAAGCATCTGGCTTCTGCGAGCGCACGACATGGAGCGCTTTGTCCAAAATCGACGGCGCAACTTTTAATCAAGCGCGCCTTATGTACGGATGTCGGCTTTTCGGTTCGTCAACCCGAATTTGAATTCCTTCCGAGTTGCGCTTTGAAAAATACGTTCAACAAATGAGTACACGTGAGCAAAAATGCACTCTTGAAGTCTAGAATCAAAGTTGCTTGCTATTTTGCTAAGCACGACAGTCTCGGTCATTCCACCGGTGATGTGAAACGTTCCGACTGTCGGGAGCATGACCCCAACCGACACGTCGGGTTGCGGCGGACGGGAAGAGCCGACAGGTTGCCAAAGGTGAGCGTGTTCCCTGGTCATCGCCGGGAAGAAATGAGCTTTCATGTCAAGAAAAGGCACCGTTCGAAGCATTGCCAGAAGCGATAACGAGCAGATGTCAAGGGGCAAAACATCGCCCGTGCATACCGTCGGCATCCGCCCGATGCGGGTGGCCTGAATGGAGATGAAAATTTACGCGGGAATGCGGCAGGCGGCAGGAATGCGCTTCTGCAAAGCCGTCTTATAAAATGCCGATTCATTTATTCATTCATTCATTCATTCATCTTCCGAGCCGCTTGATCCTAACTAGGGTCGCGGGGGGTGCTGGAGCCTATCCCAGCCGTCTTTGGGCAGTAGGCGGGGGATACCCTGAATCGGTTGCCAGCCAATCACAGGGCACACAGAGACGAACAACCATCCACGCCCACACTCACACCTCGGAACAATTTAGAGCGTTCAATCAGCCTGCCACGCATGTTTTTGGAATGTGGGAGGAAACCGGAGCACCCGGAGAAAACCCACGCAGGAAAACCCCGCCATCACTCAACCCAGCTGTGCAAGTGGAGTTCACGACTCAATACAGTATTTATTCTGCCTCTCTTGGCACATTTCACATAACCTACTAAGGTGCCAGTGTGTGTGTGTGCGTGGGGGGCGGGGGGGTCCTCCCGATTAGTCAACAGAAGATTGACATTTGCAGAGAGTGAAAAGAAGTTTACTCACCAAATTGAGCACCGTGTCCACGATATCCCGGTTGCTAACCTCCCCGGCTTGAATGAGTCCGCTGAGAACGGCAAATTTGGTTTGTATATCCCGGATGGGAACCGATGGGTCGATGATGCCCGCCTGCTGCAGCGCCGAACCCGCGCCGGACATCGCCGCCTTATCGTCGGCGTCCGCGCTACGTCCGCCGTCACACGGCGCAGGTGGTGGCTCCGTGCTCGGCATGGAGCCTGGCATGGTCCCCCGCCGAATTGCTGCTGCTGCTGCTTGCTGGCGGCGGCGGCGGCGGCGGCGGCGGCGGCGGCGGCGTCCGCCCCGAGTGTCCGACGCTGGTTTGGAGACAACCTTCCGCTGTCGCCGAGCTCCGGAGAGAACCACGCGCAGAAACCCGGGGCAGAACACAAGCCGGCTCGCTCGCTCGCGTGCCAGCCGGTGCCGGGTCGTCAACTAACCCGGCTCGTCCCTTTCTGCTCAGCTGTGCGCGCGCACGTACATTCCACTCTGCCGTCCGCGTGCTCGGCGTGCGCGTCTTTCCTTCATCTCGGATGTCACCGTTTGGAGTCTTGAGGCGCTGTCAGCGCCGCCTGCTGGCGGCTCCCTCGAAGTGTCCCAAAAATCACTCAACTGCGGATCGATTTGAGGCGACGCGCGTGCGGGTCAAGGGCTACCGAAGAGCCTGAATGGTCGCATTGAAAACGAGTGAAAGTCAAGTCGGAATGGAACAACAACCACGCGGGGGTGGGGGGGTGTTGTCCTGCCCGTTTTGCAGCTCTCCCAGGAGCAACACACCTGATTCAAATCAGCAGGATGGTTCTAATGCTGCTTCAGAGCCGGCTGATGAGCTGATCATCTGAATCAGGTGTGTTGCTCCTGGGAGAGTCTGCAAAACAGGCCGGACGGCGGCCCCCCAGGACCGGAGCTGGACATACCTGCCTGCCTTAGTGCATCCTGAGTGCAAGCGACTCTGATTTGACTGCACGATAACATGCTCTTTTTTTGTGTGTTGAAAACGATGATAAAACGTGTCATGATGAGTGGAGTCGTACTGCCCGGTTGACTCACACCCTAAAAAGTTTCAGTTTCATGTTTTCTAAATGAATCCATCATAGTTTGCGGGTGAGGAGACGACACACAAAAAAAATAATAAATCAATTGAAAGTTGTGCAGAAAGGCCTGCAAGGGACAGCGTGGCAACAAAACCGCCATCATTGGGTTGGCGGGAGGCATTTTTTTTTTTTCAAAGGTGTGTTGAAATAGTTTGCTGTGATCGTCTTTGACAAATTGACCAGAGTAGAATATCGTTCCTGCAAGATTAAAAACAAAAACATTCCCCCTCCAGGATGGTCGGACTGCACTTGTGTGCGACTTGTATCGATCGCATGCAGTCGTACGGTGCTGGATGCAGTCGTACGAACGAGCCAAACTGGAGTCAATCAACTGAAGTCACTCAAGTACTGTGCCATTATCTTGTCATTTCTATTCCTGCGTTCAGTTTAGAGGCGTCTCCTGCCTGCATCAATCATGACACGTGAGTGTTGCTTCCAAACTCACCAGTAGAGGTCGCTCTCGACTTCATCAGACAAATGACTGGACTCGGATTTCAACAACTGCGGTCATGACTCGTTGCACTCGCTGTCTGCTGTGTGACTTGTGCGTACCTGCTTTGCATGTCGGGAGTCAATGGAACAAAAGCACCCGATCAATCTGATAGATTTATTCCAAACAAACAAACAAACAAACAAACAAACATGTCTTCTGCCGTCACCAGCAACACGCAATCGCCAAAAGCCGGTTTGATCGAGTCAAACCTTCTGTCATTCGCAGCCATGGGAGGTCCACAAGTGTGACACAAACAATTTTCATTTCAACGCCAAAGTAAAACCAGTTTACATTTTTTTTTTGATAGATAACACCCGATCGATCGGAAATGACCGTACCATCTGCAATATATACACCTCGGTGGCATGTACAGTATATTCACACATTTACAAGAAGAATAATTATAGCTTTCCATCTTAAAAGGATTATTATGTACACGCTTCGCAGAAGCGTATGAGAGTTTCAATGTCATAGACATTGGGGGTTCAAAGTTGCTCTTGGACTTCATCACGACGGAAAAGACTCAAGGGTTTCAGATTTTGGTCTCCGGACCGTCCGCGATGAGCGGCTGAAAGGAGTTGCGGATGCGAGCGGCTTCCGCCGCACAAATGTGGCCGAAGGCTTTGTTGTACCATTCCGGAGTCCTTCCCCTGAAAGCAAAAAGAGCGCCTTTAGCTCCACTTGATCCACTTTGTGGTCAGCCAAGGACTCCCCCCCCCGCACCCCCCCTTTCCGTATTTTGTGTGTGCGCCTTTTCTTTGATTTTTTTACTGACAGCCTCTTGGTATTTCAATTGTCACTTACTTCAAATCCACTCTGCAAACGTGAGTCAGCCTGGACTTCCCCGAGCCGCAGGGCTCGAGCAGGTAATTGGACTCCAGGACAATAGCTCGAACCGCTCCGACGGGAGGACAATCCTCGTGCTCGATTGAGACAGAAACCAGGGAACAGGTGCCTTTGGGCAAGTCCGTCCTCCATGACCTCGGGGGAAAGAATGAAAGCGCCGCTTTATGCGTAGAAAGTTGGGCGGCGACATCCGTCGGCGTCACAAAACTCACCTGAGAACCACAAAGTCTCGGCTGGGATGAGGCGGCATGCTATTGAGGACGTACTGAAAGACCTCCGTCTGCTTGTCCAGCGTCTCGCGCACTTTCCACTGCAGCAAGTCAACATCCCACAGGTGGCGCTCCCGCAGCACGCGGTTCAGGACGACGGACGGCGGCGCCTCCACCTCCACGGAGGCCCTCCATCGTCTCAGCGGGTTCCCGTCACCCACCTGGAAGCGGTCCGACTCAGGTGACGCGCGGTCATCGTGCGACCAAAAGCGGCTCCGAATAGTTGAAGGGGGTGGGCACCTTTTTGTAGTGGAGCTCCGTGTTATCGGAGCTGCCGCAGGACACCCAGGATTTGGATTTCTCACGGGCCTCTTTGAGCAGGTTTTCCAGTCTCCCCTCGACGTGGTTCTCGTGCGTTCCGTTCTCGTCCTCCAGTCGCTTGAAGAGCTCGTCAAAGGTGGGCGCCTGCAGGGCGGCCTCCACGTACGAATTGCGCGACTGGGTGACCATTTCGCGAGGGATCTGATTTGACAAAGGAGAGCGGTTGGAAGTGCGACCGTCCCGAGCAACAGACGGCGGTCGTTGTACCTCAAAGAGACGGCTGCACTCTGTGATCATGTGAGCGAGACCCTGCGTCGCCGCCAAATTTTCATTCAGGTCCTTCTGGTCTGGTCTGCCGCTGGCGTACTTTTTCTGCATTGCCCTGAGGGTGATGGTGGGTGACACGGAGCCCATTAGAGAGCTTTGCTTTGTTTGTACTCAGCATGATGTCATAAAACGCCGAGCCTTCAAAAAGAGAGGCCGTCCTTTTAAAAGACTCATCGACTGCACCCCCGAGGGTTCGGAAAACTGACCGCTTTTGAATAGCGTCGCGGGTGACCATCACGAATGAGGAGTTCAGAGGAGTGACACGATGGCGGCATCTGGTTCGCTGTTACCTCGGGGAAAGATTGTCTTTCTTGAGTATGTTGAGGTGGAAGAGCGAGGGCGCCAGGCACACCGCGATGTTCATGGGCGTCATCTGGTTTTCCTCCACCGAGGACGTCACGTCGCTCAGGAAACAAAGTAGCGTCTGCAGCACCTCTCGGTTTTCGTCCGACATCAACATGATGGCAGCCTGGACAGCCTGCAGTCTCTGGTCCTTGGGTACATCTGCGTGTTTCGAGGCATTTCTTATCAAAACGCCTCCACCAGACCTCAGAAGCCGGACCGCGGAGGCCGAGCGCAGGTGTCCTTACATTGGTAGATGTGCAGGAAGGTTTCCCCGAGCTTGCTGGTGAGCAGCGGCTCCGGGAGATCGCGGAAGAATTGTTTCACCATGTCTGCCACGTCGTAAGCCGATTGGTCCTCGTAGTCCACGTTGTCTGGGGAGCTTTCGTTCAACTGCCTTAGCGCTTGGATCCTGGATTTTACACCCGATTTACGAAAGAGTCCCACCTGCCGGCGAAACAAACACAACGTGTCGCGTCATCGTTGGCAGAAACCGGAAGCTCAAGTCAATCGCCCGTTACACGTGCAAGCTGAGAGCGTGCACCTGGTCAAGACACTGGCTCCTCAGGTACCGCAGGGCCTGCTGCAGGCCCAGGGGCAGCGGTTGTCCGGAGCGCTGCACGTGAACGATAAGAGGCACGCCAAACACGTTCTTATCCTTGTAGTCCGGAACCTTGGTTCTCTTCATAAACTTCGGCACTGCCCTAGTGATGAACATAAAGCACATTTGGGTCAAGTCCAAGACGTACATTGACGCACTTGGGCCAACTGCCTGAGTGCTCGATTGAGACAGAAACCAGGGAACAGGCACTCGGGCAAACTGCAAAGTGTGTAAAAGGACGCTGACCAGGTCCAGCCGTGTTTGCTGGACAAGGAGTACTTTTCCATGATGGCAGTGAGACGGAGCAGAGAGAACTTCTGCGACAAACTCAGCTGGCCTGCCGACTGGTTGGACATCTGCAACGATGCCACCGAGTGGCTGAGACGATTTGATATCTGAAAGCTGGGCCATCGCAAACTGGAGTGACGAAAGAAACGGCAAAGTCAGTCTCCTGCGAGAAAGGCCGCGCGATCGTTTCAGCCATACGGGTAAGTCTTACCGATTGGGTCTCGTGAGGGAAGCCCCTACCCCCGAGTCTCTCCTTTCCCCGAGTCTCGCCGCCTCCGTGTCCGAAAGAGACGCGCCGTCCCCGGCGCTCGGCGCGGTCTGGCTTTCCGCCGCCGAATCGGCCTCAAAGTCAAGCGTGATCTGACTTAAAGACTGCAGGCCGACCAAATCGTCCCTTGCTCCGTCCAGCCTCGACACTGGGTCCCCGCCCGGCAGAACATTTTTGGACCAGTGGTCTACGATCTGCTGCAGACCGCTGACATGCATCAGAATGTCATCCAGGTGAGGAAACAGGTCTTCTTTCTCCAGATCGATGAGGTCCCCGGTGCTGGCGTAGAGATGAGAACCGGGGACGTTGTCGTAAACGCTGACGCGGCTTCCTCGAGAACAGCACCGGGTGATGGGCCTGGCTTCCTGCCGGCAGGAAACGAGCGCCGAGTCCAGGCGCGTGCTGCCTGCGTGCCAGTTGACCGAGGCCCCGTCGGATGGCGAGAGGCTTTCAATGGACAGCGCTTTGGGGAAGGTTCCTGGCTTGTGGTCATTGGGAATATGGACCACCAGGTCCTCGTAGGAGCAGAATTCATTGATGCGATTTTGTTCCGCGACCTGCTTGCCTGAGAAGATGTCCACGTCTTCTAAATACATGCCGCTGCGCTTGTGGTCGCTCCGGTACAGCTTGCGATCTTTAAGCCTGGGTGTGCTGCCCGCACTTCCGCCGGAATGGCCGCTGCCTTCGCTGCCGGACCGGGACGGAACCTGACGGGATGGCGGCTCCGGAGTGCCGCCGTCTCCGTTTATGATCTCCGCACACGGCAGGTTCTTGAGTGTGCGGGGCTCCCGCTGCAGCACCGGCGAACTGATGACCAACGTCTTCCGACCCCTGGCGAGCGCTCCCCGGGAGCGCAACGTCTCCATGCGCTTCAGGAAGTCTTTGGCACGGGTGCGACTTATCTTGCCGCGCTTGTGGGGCAGTGAGCCGTAATGACCGATGTCTTTGGCGATGTGAGACATTGTAAGCAGCGTCAAGTCTGGCATGGCGACGGAATCTGGGCAGGTGCGGTTGGAACCGTCCGAGTCCTCGGTGCCCAAACCTAGAGGCCCACTGCCCCCACTGCTCTCGCTGTGTACCGAGGATACTTCCGGCTCACTGAGGTCCGTTAGGACACTTTCCCTGCTGGTAGTGGTTCTTAGAGGCGGGCCGTCTCCAGCGGACGGATCTAACCCTCCGTTTCCCAGGAGACAGTCAATGTCCTGCAGCCTGGACCAGCGTCGGCTGCTCCATTCAAACGTCCATTTGTCACTGATGGCAAACAGGTCTTCCTCGTCAGAGTCTTCGCTCTGGCGAAAGACATAAAACATCTAATCAGGGGGTCGGAAGACAGGACGGATTTTAGACCGTGAAAGCTTAATTTCTGAAGTACTTTGGCGATGACAAGAATAGAGACGCCACCTGAGGGCGAGCTGCTCTCACAACAACCACATTTCTCCTCTGTATTGACACTCAGGAACCTCAGCCATGTGTAGGATTACCGAGAGTGGATCGTTATTACCAGGAAGGACAATGAGTGCGACCTGGCCGCAGGAACCGGCGGAAGCGTCTGCTCCAACTTAATACTGTTACGCTATCAGGAAACCGTGATGCAACGCTAGTCTTTTGAAAAGACACTGCCATAAATAGAGCACGCTACTAAAAATACCTCCGACAAAGTGGGCAAGAACATCTTGGCGACATCCTGGCAATATATGATCAGTAAGCAGTCTTGGATTTTCCGCTTGACGTAAATAAGACGAATGAATCGCATTTACTTCCAGGCATGGGCAGGTTGACGTATTCAAAGCTCGGGAATGATTAAAACAGCCTTGAAGCAATCAGAAATCCAATCGAATTATGTCATGAGAATCCAGCGGAATTCTTACTTTCTTCTTTGGGAGGCTGACATCAAGTTTCAAGGAGGCACACTTATTTAAGGTGTTGAGTCGCCTGAAAGAAGAAAAACAAAACGAGAAACTATCAATGTTAGCATATGACAGGAAATGCTCAAATTGTCATTTAATGAGAACTCCAGTGATGACCCTCCCTTCGGATGAGACTTTTTATCAGCAGTGTAATTCGCTTTGGTTCCGGACCAATGTCCACATCCAACCGGAAATTCCGTTTGACAATTGACAGCACGTCGTCCATATTCTTATGAGCTTTGCAAAACGAGTTCACGGCGAGGCGTTAAGTCATCTCAAAATTCTGCCAGGACTGACCACGCGGTGATTTTCACGACGATTGAGGCATCGGTCACCCGACAGTAAATGGGTTGCGACTTTTGGGGTTAGCCCAACAAGTTCCCATAGTTGTTATTGTAGCTAGCAGGACACGGCTAAAGGGAGGATTTCTCATCCGGGGGCCCCTTTTAGTCCAAAAGGCCTCCGGAGCTTTGAATGCGGCGGCTAAAACAAGAGGCAGGCACCAAATATCAACTGAAATCAATCGCGGCTACAGCGCCTTTGAGTCGGAATTGCTCACTCCAAATGTTACCATAGCGATGGCGGGAATCACACTGCAGTTGGAACACTTTCCACTGGTGTTCCATTTGTCCCCGTGGCCACTTTGGAATGTAGATGAGTTGCTTTAGGGCCGTTTAGAGTCGCAGTATGTCGAGCGGCGCGAAGCGCCCTGGCGCTCCTCCGGCTTTTTCCCTCTCTTCATTGTTGCTATGGTTACCGCGGCGGGCCAAATGTCTTTTCTCAAACTCGTGGATAAGTAGTGCACATCTCGTGTTTGTCGAGCACAATGAGCTCAATGCTCAAAGTCGCTCATATTTTGTTAGCATTCCCACTCTTGACTGCTCAAGGTTAGTTTTCCAAGCATAACCAGATTGAAATATGAAGACGTTTGATGTCTTTACCTGCAAAGAGGCTCAACCAGATCTTTGTCCAGGAAGTCATGGTCTCGTTTCACGGGGCTGATGTCAATGGGGAACTGGGAATCTTGAAGGCCAAGAAAACAGTCGCAATTAAAAAGAGATCCTTTTGCGTCTGGCCATCGGTGGCGACATTGAAACAGGAAGTCCAACGAGCAAGAGAGGCAGGATGACATTACGTATTGCGCCGGCTACGGGTGTTCTCTTACATAACGCGGTGGACCGCGTCCAGAATCTCTGAATCTGAACATTCCGCCGCATTCATGTAAAGTCATTAACTTCTCATGAAAAGCGGGGCCGGCGGGCAGCCACGACCGCTCGGACTCAAACAAGGCTCGGGCCTGTTCTTCGGGCTCTTTGGCTTTCGAGCGGCAGCGTTACATCTTAATCGCGGATTTCATCCACAGAAGCGGTTTGGGAGAAGCAGGAAAGAAACTCGCTTTTAGCAGATTTGCAATTTCCTGCCCGCCATGAACCGTTTCTGCCTCGACGGTGGATTTAGCGCTGATGGGCTTGCAGTCCAGTCCAGTCAGCTCACGACCAAGTGGTGGTGGTGGGGGGATGGGGGGTGGGGGTTCCAATCAGAGCCCAAGAGCTTGGGAAATCAGCAAGATGGCTCACGAATTTCCATCCATATTTAACTTTTTTTCCGCGGCATTTCCAAGACTATTTTTGGTGCTGGAGTGCCACGTAGGAGGGCCATGCTCGAGGGACACTTCTGGGCTTTGAAATGTCTCGTTCTTTTTCAACCCTGGAATTTTTTCTGATACGGCTCACTGCCAAAAAGCCCGTCCCCCCCAAAAGTGTCTCGGGTTCATGTTGTAAGCCGAGCAGATGTTGGTCTTTGTTTTCGTTTCATTCGGTTGGCTCCGGAGCATCTCCGGGACTATCAATGAGCTCCACTATACACGCGGCCCCCACGAATGCACGGAATTGCGGCGTGGCCGACAAGACCGACTTCTGTGCCCGCTCGACGGAAAAAAGGGCCGCATTCATCTCGCCAACAGCGGCTTGTTTCGCACCCACTGAAATAAAAGCCCCGCAGGGGGGGGGGGGGGGGGGTTATTTTGGTTTACGATCTTTGCCGGCTCTCACCCCGGCAGCCTCTTCTACTTTGTGACGAGCTTGGGAGTTTTCACGGTTACCTTCAAAGAGTTGAGCATACTGGGGAAACCCGGCGGCCCGCAGCCAGTCGCACGCCTCCTTCGCCTCGACTTCTGCAAACACACGACAGAGCGCGGCGTAAGGGAGACATACGTGAAAAATCTTTCCATGTTGTTTTACAATTTCCATCTGAAAGCCAAATATCCCAAACTTCTTGTGAGTAGTAGATTTTATATGTCCATATATTACTTGTTCTGTCCTGGGAGGGCGCCCATTTTCAAATTAGCCACTGCCCCCGCCCCCCCTGCCACCCCCCGACAGCGGGGCGTCCGAGGCAAGAACAGATTTTGTTACCGTGATGACGAGGGGCGGAACTGGAAGGTCTAAAAAGAGCAAATCCCCCTTTCACGGATGGTATTTTCCCTGATGAAAGCAGAACTTCATCTCCAAACCAGCGAATTTCACTGGCCAGTCGTCAGTGCTTTCCACTGGTAGGCGCCATCTGGAACATTCCAACGGCTTCTTTCCCCTTGCCGTTCACTTCTTCAAGAGCTGACTCCAATTCATGTGTCGCTTTGCCATTTCTCGCATCTCCGCAGTGCCACGAGTTTTCATTCTTTTGGTTCCGTCAGTCTTGGGCATTCGCGCCATTTTTGTAGTTCATCCGTATGACGGCGCTATCGCTCAATCCATTTTTGTTCTTTGTCAGCCGGGTCCCCAAAGTTTGTTTTGTGAATAAAAATAGATGTATGTGGTCGGACACAATCACATCTGATGGGTAGGCAGTCATGATTTGCATCCCGGCGGTTCAAAAGTCGATTTTCCATCATGTGGCCCCTTGAAGAACGGGAAGCCGAATGAACTGAAACCACAGTGAGGTCAGTTTCATTCTGACTTGACCCAAGTGACGCATTGCACATGGACGGAAAAAGCTTCGTCGACTTCTCCAGGACGTGTGGGTGTGTTGGGGGGGGGGGGGACTACCCCCGCCAATTTTCCATCCGCCCCACCCCCCCCAACATGTTTGATTATTGCCAGATAGCAGGAGCAGGGACGTGACCTTGCTGGTCAGCCGACCTGACTCACATGATCTGGCAACCAAGTCATTTGACTCTTCAGATGGCCTCCGAGGCACGACAACATGTCCCGCGCTAAAGCTGCTGTTTGCGTGCGTCGGTGTGAAAACATGGACGCGCTAGTAAAACAAAAAAAAAAAACAAAGCAGCCTGCTACTTTCAGTTCAATTCATCTAACCGGACGCTCGCCAGACCCGTCATTAGCTCCTACCTGTTAACGAGAGTTAACGAGATCTAACATAAGAGGCGCATTAAAAAGCAAAGTTCTGCCAACATGAAGGAATTGGGTCTTGCGTCACTCTTCATAAATTCAGCGATTTGTGTTTTGGGCTCTTTCCTAAACACCCTCAGATGCCACACGATGGCGCCAAAGCCATCAGTCCCGGTTCCTGTCATCTATAGGATTGTGTCATTATCAGCAAATGACATATTGGTTTGCAACCCAAAACCTTTCGGATGAGGTTACTGTCACGCACTTGACTTTGGAGTCAAGCATTCCTCCACGTAATGTCTCCAGTCGGTCCATAATGCTGCCGCTCTCCTCTTGACTGCTGGTACTCATAAGAGGGAGCACGTGACTCCTACTCTGGCATCCCCTCACCTGCTAAATTTTAAAATTCTTTTGACGATCCTATTTTTTGTTTTCAAATCTTTTTTTTTAAAACCCAGACGCACCCGGCCGGTGCCTCTGGTCTGCGGAGAACTAAGTGGCGGCTCAGAATTGAACGTTGGGCAAGCCCCCTCGCTGCCCATCTTTAAAACTCATCTGATTTTTATTCTTTGGCTTTTGACTCGACTTTTTTTTTTCAGTTCGACTGTTTTCACGCATTCTACTGTCTTTGTTATGAATTTGTTGTATTGATTATTTCTGTCGAGTGGAGTTCAAAAGGCAACATTTTGTTAGATTTCCTCGAGGAGGGGGGCGCAAGTGTGACTCCAAACGCTCTTTCAAACACACAACGCAGAGACGTGACAAAACGATATGAAGACATCAAGCTGACACGACCCCGCCGCGGCTGTTGACATGGCCAGGAAACAAACTGTTGGCACCTTCCCATTAACGCTAACACAGCTCTTTCCCGCCGCCGCTGAGAAACATTGGCTGACGCAACAGTGTGACGGGACGCTCGGCATTCACGGAACGGATGACAAAGCCCTTTTGCCTGAAATGACATCCATTTTTTGGGGGGGAAGTACCGCCTCCAAATCTTGATGTGCCACCATCATGACCAATATTAAAATACGGCAGCCGCTCGAGTCTTCTGTAGTTTCAACAATTAATGAAGTCTGTCGCATAGAATTTTCAATTGCGACGGGCAACGCTTCATGTTGAAAAACTGTTTCACGAAGCTTCACGAGTGTCACGAAGCTTCACGAGTGTTTCGGTCTTGTGACTCCTGCACAATTTTTTTTTAAAATCCAAGTTCCTCTTATCCCTCTTATCTGCGCACTGAGAGCATATTCCAAGCCACAAAGTGCATCCTCTTTGCGTGTGAATGTCATTCTTCCCCCCCCCCAAAAATGAAAATAACTAACAAACCAACTAACATTCAAGTGAATCTTAAGATTTTCCTTTGACTTTCTACACATCTCGTCAACATTTGCGATCAATTCAGCGAGAAGTGGAAAAGGTCATTCGGCCACTATTTCCCATCCTTTATAAGCCAAGGCAAATATTTGACCGGAGAAAAATCTCATGGCACGATAGCAAACACAAATGGCCACCAAGAGTAGCAGTAGTAGTCTGCTTGGCGGAACGCATGAAATTGTTCTGCCCATCGCCGTCGCGGGCATCAACAAACAAACATGGCTAAATGATTCGTATGAAGTACAATTGCCGATGCTCTCAAGTGAAATGTGATCATTTACCGTCACGCGGATGCTTACCGACGCCGCCTGGAATCTTCAACCAAGTAAGACCCAACCAACGTACGCGGCTAACGCTTCTGAGAAGAGCGCCGGCGATCCGAACCAACTCCCCCGACTCCCTTTTTGCCTCGCTTCGCATGCGTGTGTGACGACTGGCAAATCAATGACAAGTGACTTTGCTCTCCAGCCCTGACCACCAACAACTGAATAAATATTAGCAGTTCCCCCGCACCTCCATGTCTGTCCTTGGAAGAGAGAGAAAAAAAAAAAAGGCCTCCACTGTTTACCCCGTCGACACGCCGCCAGCAAGGTCTGTTCCTATCTGCCGCGTTCACATCTGCATCACCAGGAGGTCCAGAGCTTCTGCTCAGCCTCGCCTCCCTCCCGAGTGCTTAACATCCTGTCGTCTTGTATTGTTTCCATCCAGCAGCCACACAGCCCCCCCGCCACTCCCCACCCACCCCAAAAGTAACAAGAGCTGGGTATCCCTCCGTGTTTGGCATTCTGTAACGCGACACGGAGACATTCTGTCCTCTCATCCTCTCTCCCGAGGAAATCTCCCCTGGCTAAAAGGCCGGGGCGGGCGGGCGAGATGCCAAAGAATGAGAGCTTGTTTGCTCTCTCGGCGACCCGCTGCGCTCGCAACCTGTTTACAGTCTAGAGTTACACGGCCGCAAAAAGCCGAGACGCCGACTGCCACGATAGTAGAGAATCTCCCAAGATGCGGCGTACTAAAGAGTGTGAGGTGAAGAGAGGGCGAGTTATGCTAAGATGCTAAGCGCCCTAACACAAAAATATACAGACATGAAAATCTTAATTGAAACAACAACAAAAAAAAGCCCTGACATTCAACTTGGGACCAGCCCGAGATTGCGATCCACATGTTGGACACCCCTGTTCTAGGGGATAAAATGCAACAAGAAGATGTTCTTGGTTTCTCTGCCTCGAGTAGTCAAGTCAAGTCAAGAGTATTTCTGGAGCACTTTCAAACAGCCATCGCTGCATACAGAGTGCTGTACATGGAGCGATTTAACATGCACAATAAACAGTAAGACAAATCGGCAATAAAGGCGGTAGAAAGCACCAGACAGTAAAATCAAGAACAAATCTAAGTCATAAAGATGGCATCGAAAATTAAGTTTCAGCTCATCCTCCGGACGCCTTAAGTTCCCGATGTGCTAAAACAAGATGAATCAAAAGGCTCTTTGTCAGGATATTTTAGTTCTACTTGCTGTAGTGGAGCCATAATTACGGGAAATTATTTGTCAATCACTTCGAGGTTATCAATATAAAACAATCAATGCATTAAAAAAAAAAAAAAAAAAAAAAAAACCAATTCCAGATCGAACTGAATGTGCCTTGGTGTGCTGCATAGCCACATATCCTTACGCCGTAGCGCAAACTAGTTCCTCGCGTGCCATTTCTAAGCTCAAAATGTTGCCGGGGCCACCGCCAACTGACCGGTTTTGGCCGAGGCACGTGACTGATTCCATATCAATCAATATCATGGTGACGGTGCACAATTCCAGTGATGAGATATCCTTCTCGGGAAAAAAATGGTCATTTTTTGCTGCATGCTTTGAATATGGGCTGCAAAGAAGCGCCCTCTGGTGGACTGTTTTGAGCGAGGCGTAGCCCGAATTTTAGCACACTCTTTTTGAAAAATATTTCTTTTTTTTTTTTTAACTAATTTAAGGATTATGATCAAATAAACTGTCACAGACTGTCGAAAACCATCACTTGCCGTCCGTCCCTCACAAACGTTTGCGTACTCACGTGAAATTTTCATCCTATAGCCTGGCTGCTCTCAAGGCCCTCGCGATTCCAAAGTTACAGCATCTCTTATTCCCACGTTCCCGCTCGCTCTCAGCGCAGTTTGGAGTCGCGAAGGAGCTCCTTCTCCTTTTTCTTTTGCCATCTCACCCCCGCTACCCCCCCCCCTCCCCCCACCCCATCACCACTAAAGGCCTGTCCCCACACTAAATCTTTCCTTCCACCCACCCTCTTGCTGTGCGACACTCCCACCCCCTTGCATGTGCCCAACCCTCCGACCCAACGGTGCCCGAGACAACTCTTGTCCGACCCACTCGCCACGGAATTCTTGAACCCACGCACCCCCCCTTTCTACCCCCCAACAACAATCTTTTCACTGTATTCTCATCCGATTACATCATCAAAGCTTTTCTCTCTTGGGAAGGTTTAGTTCAACCATTTGTGGTCTTTGCCAGGTGGTGCAGAAGGAAAAAAAACCCCCCAAAAACTAACAAAAAATAAAAACTCAGGTTGGTTTAAAGAGGGGGAAGGGGGGGGGGGTTATGACATAAAGCGTCAGCAGCTGTGAGTCACAACTTGGTCGTCTGCCGAAACTGTCTGGAAGGAGTCCACCGATGAAAGGATGTTGTGTTTTCCGTGTCATCTGAGAGAGTGATGACTTTCTTGTGACAAATCGCACGCGGCCACAAGTAAGCGCAATCTGGAGCTGAAAAGCGTGTCCTGACGCCTTCCGAGAAGACCGCAAGCGCCCGCTGCATGATGGCGGCTCAAGGCCACGTCGTTTGCCGTCAGTCTTTCGAGACAGATTGCAATCGATTATTCTATTTTTTTTTTTTATCAGCACCGTTTAACAAGCAACAAAAGTCTGCCAATATATGAAAGTGTGAGTCAGATATTCGTTTTAGCCAAACTCGTTTTCTACCTGGATTGGATGGAGATGGCTTTCAGGAATTTGGTTCCATCAAACACGCACGCATTCGTATAACAACAGAAAATGTATTCAAATTCGGGCTGATGCGGGTTCTCTTCAATAATTTGAGTGCCTCAGAGTTCATTTTTTTTTCTGCCTCGAGTACCCGCATAGTCACGAATGTACCTGAATTCTGTTTCTGGATTGGAGAATCGCGTGCGCCGTATATAAACAACAGTATAAAATGTTGCTGAATCTAAAAATGAAAACCAGTTGGCCGTTCATTATGAGGTGGAAATGTGGGGTATTGTGTATCTTCAACGAAGGAATAGAATTAATATGTGTTGATTTTTTTTAATTTTTTATGTGAAGACACGATCATTGGATGGTCAATTTGGGTCGGATATGCTATCCCAAAATATTTGAGAGCTGCAGCCCGACTTCACATGTCAACCCAGAATGGGACAAGTCCAGGGAATTATGAGGAGATGTAAACTACTCATTCTTTCAACATGCGGAACACATGCGATTACATAAGACATCCCCCCCCTCCCCCGCGTCCATTCCGCAGTTTCCTGTAACATCGGAACATTTTCCAGATGTCGCTCCAGTACCTCGTGAGCCTATCTGCCATGTAATCCTTGTAAAAAACGACTGCTGAGAGCCGGCGCCCGCCTTATAAAGCCGACAGGCGAGCAGACGGGACGACGGAGGCGCTCCACTTTAGTCGGCCTTTTAAAATAAATACTCGCCGCTTTAAAAGCACTCGAAAACAAACCCGTCGGCTTTATGCGCGCTAACTGCGTAGACCCTTGGAAAATGTGTCTGCCCTGTCGCATCCTGACGCCTGCCCTCCTACCCAACCCACGCCCCCCCTTCCGCACCGCACTAAGGCGCCTGACTGAATCACCCAGATGAGACTTGAAAATATAGGTATTCCTGTACCCCCAGCCCCCACCGAAAAAAATAAATTTTAAAAAATCAGATGAGGCAGTGGATTTGATACATATGTGGAGTTGTTGTTTCTAGTTTTAATAATGATTATAAGAAAATAATGGACTTTTTTGGGCTCATGATTTTTAAATAAAAAAATCAAGTTTGATTCAAATAGTAAAAAAAAAGTATTTTTGAAATTAATCATTTGTGGTTTCTTTTAAATGATGACTAACTTGAAAAACATATTTTTCAAAGATATAGTAGCAGACTTTTTAAATACAAATGGCGATTGTTGTACTAATATCATCATTTTTATAATAAAAGTTCTAAAAAAAAAGTTACTAAAATATCTTGTATTTTAAATAAGTCATGATATTTTTTAAAAGGATAAAAGTCAAATATTTTTAAATATTACAAATCATGATTTTTTTAAAACAATGAATTGTTTTTAATATAATTCATTCTTTTTTTAAATATATATATATGTTTAAAAAAAATAAAAGCCACAATTTAAATTGCACTATATAAATACATATTCATTCATTCATTCATTCATCTTCCGAGCCTGGGTCGCGGGGGGTGCTGGAGCCTATCACAGCCGTCTTCGGGCAGTAGGCGGGGGACACCCTGAACCGGTTTCCAGCCAATCGCAGGGCACACAGAAACGAACAACCATTCACGCGCACACTCACACCTAGGGACAATTTAGAGTGTTCAATCAGCCTGCCTCGCATGTTTTTGGAATGTGGGAGGAAACCGGAGCACCCGGAGAAAACCCACGCAGGCCCGGGGAGAACATGCAAACTCCACACAGGGAGGCCGGAGCTGGAGTCGAACCCGGTACCTCTGCACTGCGAAGCCGACGTGCTAACCACTGGACTACCGGGCTGCCATAAATACATATATATTCTTAAATTAAAATTACTTTTTTGAATGTAGTTTCGAAATAAAATCTCTATTTTTAAGTAAATATTTATGGGTCACAAAAATAAAAGTAAATCGAAATAAAATAATTAAAAAACCCATGCCAAATCGGAATATTTTAGTGTAAATTAGCATTCTAAAACATAGCATTCAGAATTAGCCTTGCTAACCGCGTGAAGCCTTGCTAAAAGGTGTCTGCCTCGTTCCACCAAACCCTCCCGCCGCCACACTGAGCCGCACTGAGTGAATCACTCAGACGAAGCTTGAAAATAGACCCGTCCCAAAAAAAAACCCAAACAGATGGTGAGTGTTTACATCAAAAACACCTGGAGGGGTTTTCAGAGAAGAAGAAAAAAAGGAGGAGCATTCGCCCGCAAGGATGTGTCGTCACGCTCAAGGGCCTGAGGCTGATGCCTGTTTTCCGTCTTTGTGATGCTAATCGCACACGCACACACACACACACACACACACACTAAGCAATCAGTCGACAGTAAAAAAAAAAAAAAAAAAAAAAAAAAAACTGATGCAGAGTGACCAAAAAGAAGCTCCCGTTTACTCTGTCAAACACACGACGTCAGTATCGATTCCGTCTCCCAGAAGCCAAATAATTGCGTCGGAATGTTGCAAATTGTTTTTTTTCCGAGGGTGGCTTTTAATTAACGGCCCAGCGGGACCCCCGACAAGCGCCACAATGGCACAGTTGTCATGCTCGAGACGAGGTGGCGCTTAGCAAACACCAGCCTTGATAAAAATCGGAATTGCTTTCAGATGAAGGATAAAAAAAGAGATCATGAAATCATGATTCTTTTTTACATTTCTGGATTTTGGGGGGGGGGGCGACGGGGGGGGCGGGGCTGACGCGTCCTTACCGCCAAACACGATGCTTCAATCATCCGTCTCCAGCAAAGTGACTAACAGTCAACGCAGGCCACTAATTACACAGAGCCCACGTTGAATCACCCGCAGACTTCCTGAAGCCACATTTGATTCCACAAGGGGGTGTGGGGGGTGGGGGGGGGGGCATTGGGGACTGGGGGGTGGCGCATCGTTGGAAAATGATTTCCCCCAAGGACACGTTGCCGGGGCGACACAGGTACACTTAGTCAAACCCAGAAGAAACGGCGGATGCTCTCATTCAGTTCTGGGGTGCACACGTTTGGGCCAAGTCCTGTTGTCATCATGCCGATCATGGGACAGCGGTGGCAAAAAGCACCAATCATAATCGCCCGCACCTTTTCATGTCAGATTGCACTCTCCGTTCGTCTCTTTAGTCTAAACAGTGAGGCCTAAGCAGCTTAACGTTTTTTTTTGTCCTCCGATGACACACAAAGAGGAAGAGCTTATCGATTGCCAAGGTAAACAAACAACAGGAGCCTGCGAGCCGCAGAGCCGCTGCTGTTGACCGTCGTCAAAGCACGCCGGGTCAAAAGTCGTGCGATCGCCGCATCGAATTCAAACAAGAGCGGCACAGATGGGGGGGGGGGGGAGAAGGTGGTCCACCTTCCGAAGGACACCCAGACAGGCGGGCCTTTCATCCGAAAACGCTGCTGCCGGTGAGCATCCGCATTTCATAAGCGGGGGCAGAAAACATTTTCAAGCTATTTTCATTTCATTTTTCATTGGTCTTAAACGTCTGGCAGCGCAACGCCCCAGTCCCCCCCAGAGGAAGGTCCCCCCCTACCACCTCCACCTCAAAGGTGATGCCCGGCGACCCAAACGTGACTTGAAATCCAACTTTGAAACCTAAAACCAAAGCCCCTAAAATTTGAGATCCGCGACGCTCGGAGGAAACCCAAACTCGTTGAGACCCCCAATTTGAAACTTGAAACACGCTTCAAAACTTAAGTTTGAAACCCTACCCCCAAGACTGAAACTCTCCTTTGACACCCCCAAGCCCTGCTTTGAAACTAGAGATGGCCCAACAACATTTTTTTGCACCCGAGTCCAAGTCAATGAAGAGTCATTCAATCCCTTGGCAAAGCATCACAACAATGCTTGTTTCTCTGCGGCGCAAAGCATCTTGATGGCCATCTCAAAGATCTTCATGAAAGAAGTGCTTTCTTTAGTGATTACCCCAAAAAAAACAAAAAAGCCTCAGGTGGGGATTTTGCAGATTCCACTAATCTGAGCCCCGGTGTTGATCTTTGCGGCCTTATCGCCAGGCCGCTTTTTCACGATTGTCTTTTGTCCACAAGATGAATAAATAACTCGGTGTAGGTGGAATATGCACTGAGGGCTGGACAGTAGCTCACTGTGTGATGTCACATTCCCCCCCCCCCCCAATGATCCTTTGTCCATTGTTAAGATTGCTGAGCCTCCGAGACGGTTTACTGCAAATGGATTCAAAGACAGCATTCCGCTTACGGAACTTCACTCTTCATGGTTTGGTACTCGAGCCAAAGCCCTAATATAAAGCAGTGCTTTGGCGCCATCTAATGAAAGCTTGATGTCAAGGAACTATGTTGAAGTGAAGGGCACATTTGAGGAACACGGGTCATGGAGCAAGTTCATCTCGAAGCCAAGGTTCCGCTCGACAGTGTAGCGTTTCGTGCCGGACGCTCGTAAACGGCACAGCGAGACACAAGGGAGGAAAAGCCCCCCCCCCCCTCCCAAAAAAAAGAACCTCCTCCCATTTTGGTCCATCTCATTTGGAGCCGGTCCCAGAAGGGGACAGCGTGGGGTCGCCTCCTTTCGGGAAGAGTCAAGAGGGGAGGTTGGGAGCTGGCGGGGGGGGGAGATAGCGCGGTGACCGACGACATCAGAACAAGGGTCCCCACCGTGAGAAAGCCCTCTCAGGAACTGGGCCATAAAAGCGGTCCCCTGGCTTAATTAACGGCCACAAGACGACGGCACGGCGGGAACTCTTGTTCCATGTGTGCAAGTGTTCATCTCTGCCACATGGGGGCGCTCTACCTTAAGGGGAATTTGCAGAACAGCGCCTTGGCTTCAGACTCCAAATGACTCTGTGGCCACTTGCGGCGCAACTTGAAGTGAAGAGAAATGCAACGAATTGGTTGCAGGCCCAATTTGGTGGTGGGGGGGGGGGGGGTTCAGTGTTTTATGATAGGAAAAGCAAACGGCACTCTGCGGAAGGCCCCTAAAAAAAATGACAATAGAGAGAACGGAGTCGGCGTTGAAATAAATATTGCACTGAATTTACTTCATTTCATTTTGTCAAGTGGTTTTACAAAAATAAAATCATGAAAGTGCCGATCTATGCAGGTTTTAAGGGCACGATACATCTTCTGGATCCAGTTGATTTTATTTTGTGCAACCACGTGATGAAATATAATCAAGTCAATTCAACCACTATTTTTTTTTTCTGTGTATTCGGACACGATAACAAGTATCACAACTGAAGTAAAAAGGAATCAGGCAAAAAAATACTCTTGCTAAACCACACACACACACACACACACACACACACACACACACACACACGTGTGCCTGTTCCAGTTAATGTGTGACCACGCGCTTCTGTTACAGTGCAAACGGGGCATTTGCGAAACGTGGTACTCAAGTGACTGATTAGCCAGGATTCGACGGCTGCTCGGCCGTCACCAAGCTTTGCTGTAGCGAAAGGACTGGACTCGGGTCTGCCACCTGGAGGCCCGAACCGTGAAACGAAACGATCGCAGGTTTTCTGTCTTTGGAAGGCCATACGGACGCTCAGCAGACACTTGATTAGACACGCAGGAAATTACTCATAAGTTGCCAACAGCGGCTTTTAAGACGGTGTTAAACTGTGATGTTGATGGTGAGGGGTTGGGTTGGGTTCAGCACGGCCGCGAGTTTTCATTCCAACTATCCTTGGTGCATCACGTTCGCCATCAAATATACTTCTTAGGAACCGCATGTCTCATTTTTTAGATGAATACTCAGAGTAGCTACCCCGCCAAATTTGACATTTGTTGGAGTAAAGAGCTTTGCCATGTCGAGAGAACATCCTAAAAGTCGCTGTGACTAACTTACTTAGCCGGTGCGAATTGAAAAGTACAGACAGCCCCGGTGGACCCCCCACCCCCCTTCCACGGGGGCTGTGGAATAGGAGCTCATCCAATAAATGGGAGCTCATGCATTTGAAGTGCGGAAACGCCACCGGCGGATGTAAGCAGACACGCTAATCACATTGTCAAATTGGCTTCTTCTTCTTTTTACGCCCCGGTCTCTATTTACTACGCGGCGGAAGGCAGCAAATCAAAATCTGCATGACAACGACGAGCACATAAAGCCCCCCCCCCACCCGACCCCGCTCATGAATAAAAGATGAAACGGGCTCTCGCAAAGCAAGCAAGCTTCCGTATTTGTGCGGAGGGTAAAATTCTTAAGAGGCACAGTAAATCCTTCCAAGTACTTGCCAGGCCAAGGACCCGAATAATGTTAAGACACTCCATTCGGTACACACTCTTCTGTTACCCAATAGGCCACACAAGAACAAGCCTCCTGGACCAAGATAATCACGACTCAGTTGGGGTCCACCTGCAGCTCAATTGTTGCGAATTTCAGTTCGACTCCTTCGAAGTGACGGCAATGTGCAGTCATCTGCGGTGCTCGGGTCAAAACAAAACCAACCCCCCCCCAAAAAAGAAAATAGCAAGCATATTTTGTCAAAGTAATGAGCAGAAAGACCAGATATTTGTAATCAAATGTCCCAAGTCAAAAGGCTTGAGGAAAAAAAAAAAAGACACTCAAGTCCAGATAGCTAAAAAAGACACCCGCGGATTTCCCACGCTAAGTCGTGAGCTCACCTGCTAAGAAACATGCTGAATTACGTAAAGTACGATCGATATCTTTTTTTTTGTTTGTTTTTGATAACAGAAATGCAAACCGTACAGCCTTGGCTGGAATTTTAGAGGGGGGGGGTACATAACTGTACGTCCCCTTCTTAGCACTCACTCACTTTCAACCTGCTGTGTCAACAGAAGTGTGGAATGCAGGAGACGCCGCCGCCGCTATTTATGCAGATCTGTGTGTGCGCCAACTCCACACAGTGCTGCAGTCACGCTCTTAAAATACTCGCCGCTATCTCCGGCATTTCATCGTGCCGGGTGAGGCCGAGCAAAAGGGATCGAGAAATGATTCACAAGGGGGCCAAAACACTGCAATTCAGAATTTTAAGGACGCCAAGCATACTGATATGGGGGGGTGGGGGATATTGGTGCCAATGATACCACGCTGGAGAGTACTTACTGATGAAAATATAACCGGGGGTTTCATTTTAAAATGTCATCAAAGTCGGTGATTTCTAGTTACAGTAAGGTTTTATTAGCATTAGCACAGATGCTAGCAGTGAACAACAAGAAAGCAGGCAGCCAAAGGCACCGAAATGTGATCGTTGCGCATGTAGCGGACACGGAGACGTCTCAAGCACGGAAGCGCGGCGCAGACGGTAACGCTCAAGCATAGCGTTAGCACGGCATGCTAGTTGAACTATCCATCCATCCACACAGAAACGAACAACCACTCACACTCACACCTAGGGACAATTTAGAGCGTCCAATCAGCCTGCCATGCATGTTTTTGGAATGTGGGAGGAAACCAGAGCACCCGGAGAAAACCCATGCAGGCCCGGAGAGAACATGCAAACTCCCACACAGGGAGGCCGGAGCTGGAATCGAACCCGGTACCTCTGCACTGTGAAGCCCACGTGCTAACCACTGGACTACCGGGCCGCCTGCTAGTTGAACTAACTTCGGGTATAAAGCGCTTCTTCGGAGCGGAAGCGAAATCGAGGGTTCGGGGTTGACATGACGGCAGATGCGCCGACGATGTCAAAGGGTCACATTTCCCCGTGCAAGAAAGTAACGCGTGTCCCCGTGTGGCGGGGGGAACCACATGAGGCGTCTGACTCAGCGGAGCCGCTTGAGCGTGACTGGAAAGAAAGTCGTCATAGGGACCAAAATATGGGGGGGGAAGGCCATCGAGCCACGTAAGCGCCGCTTGCGTACGGCGGGTGTCACGGTGACAGCCATCATCGTCACCTTCAGCGCGCAGAGCGGAAATAAACAGAAGAAACTATTCCGAAGTAAACCGTTGCCCCTTTTTTTTTACCTCCATAAATCTCCAGGTGAATGTCAAGAATCGCGCCGGATCCTCGTCAAGCCGTCAAGGGTCCATCCAGCTCTCATCAATGTTTACACCCCAGCGGCTCGTTACATAACAGCCTCCCTTCTGCCTCTCTATTGTCAGTCAATAGGAATTATTTACCGCACCCGCAACACCCTCACGTTGGCTGAAGGTCAAGTTTGTCGGCACGTATACACACACACACATAACATGGCCGTGCGGCAGTACGCTAGACTGGCGGCGACCTTTTGCCAGAGACAATCAGCTGATGTGGAAAGGAACACAACAAGGGCTCGCCCTTCATTCCTTCCCGTGGCCCCCCCCCAGCGAACACTGCGGGAATTTTACCACTCTTTTTTTTTCCAGCAAACTGCCTTGTTATTAACATTGTTTTTAGCATTAGCATTTGCGGCTAGGTTTGGCAACAAAAAAAACAAAAACGTTTCTACGTCGGAAATCGGTCTCGTGAGGTGGGAAAATTAAAATCAAGCGGATGCCCTGAACTGTGGGAGAGGAGGAGAGCCATCTGCTCGACATGGATGTCTTGATTATGAAAGCACAAAATGTAGCGTGTATGCTTATGCTGGAATATCACGTACGCCAACGGGATGACTCCACCCTGTGGCGCGCAAGCAACGCCTTTTTCTCTACATTCATCTATTATTTGAACCCCTTACCCTCACGAGGAACGCGGGCGTGCCGGAGCCTATCCCAGCCGCCTTCGGGCAGTAGGCGGGGGCGGAGGGGGGTACACTTCGAACTGTTGGCCAGCCAATCGTAGGGCACACAGAGACCAACAACCATCCGCAGACGCAATAACACCGAGGGACAATTTGGAGCATTCCGTTAACCTGCTGTGCATGTTTTTAGAACCTGGGAAGAGGACCCGGAGAAAAGCCACGCAAACCCTTGAATCAAACCCCGGATGCCTGCACTGTGAGGTGGACGTGTTAACCATAATATGAACAATTATACATCAACGTTTTGATATCTAACGAGCATTTATCCCATCCACGCTCAAACTCACACCGAGGGACAATTTCGAGTGCCCAATTAGCCTGCCATGCATGTTTCGGGAATGTGGGAGGAAACCGGAGCACACGGAGAAAATCCCGGGTGGAGAACATGCAAACTCCACACAGGGAGGCCGGAGCTGGAATCGAACCCGGTACCTCTGCACTGTGAAGCCGACATGCTAACCACTGGACTACCGGGCCGCTATTTTTTTTTCTTAACTGTACGAATAATTTGGGTGTTGGGGTGCCTGGTCCAGAGATGCAAAAATACCTTCTTTGTTTTGACATTCAGCAACCGTTTGGAAACAAACGGAACCTCAGCGGAACAGCAATGGCTGAAGTAGAAACGGATTCTCATTCATAAACTCGACATAACACAATCCACAAGTCAGGAAATTCAGATTTGAAAGAACTCAGTCCATCCCCCGAGGACTTGAGCGGACCAAACGACCGTAGCGTCATGGCTAAAAGTGAGAATGGCAGCCCAACTTTAGCCATGTGGGACCAATTCCTAGGATTCTCTCACTGTGCCCCCCCCCCAGGCCCCCGCCTACCTCCAGCTATCCTCTTGAGGAGCTGCTGCCTGGCAATGATCCGTCCCAGCCTGTAACCGGAGCGCCGACGGCGGTGGTCCATCCTCAGATAGATGTCCCGGCTCTCTGGGGTCATGCTTCCCAGACACTCGCTGCCCGAGGACTCCTGGAGTTCTCGAAACATGTCCGTCCAAAGGTGGGGGGAAGGGGGGGGGGGGGGAGAAAAAAAAATACTCGCAGCTCCGGCTAAAGCAATCCAACCGGAGTGGCCTGGGACTCTTCACGCAGAGGTGCAAAAATCCTCGAGTGAGCCGAGTGGGACGGCACAAAGGGGGTGGGGGGTGTCAGGAGTGGTCACGTCATCCGGGGGAAGGCCAATGGCCGTGAGGCTGTGGGAGCCCAGCCCACCTCGCAGAGCTGAATCCAGGGTTTGTGTGAAGGCCGGTTAGCACGGGAGGGAAAAATAAATTGCCGACGGAATGCTGACCGAATGAGTAAGGAGCGTAGTTGGGTGAGCTTAGAAAAATAGTGGGGGGGGGGGGGGGGGGGGTTGTTTGTTTCTATTTTTTTTTTTACATTGAATCCACCCTGCTCCAGAACAACTCGTCTAGTGTGGCCGGACACGCAGAGTCAGGCAAGGCCCAGGAAGTGACCGAATGGTGCTGGCACAAGACCGCCTCAAGCTGTTTTGCTGGCTGGAGAATGCTGAATTCAGTTCAAGCGCATAACACAAACACCCCCCCCCCCCCCCCCAACACTCCAAAGAGGCCTCTCAACAGGTCCCCTCAAATTGTCAGCACCCTTTGGAGCTAATGGCAAATTCAAGCCTGGCCCGATAACCACGATCAACACGCTCAAGTGAGAAGTCGATGACTGCTTTTTGACAAAATGAAGCTCCTCAACTCACTTATGTGGTTCCGGGGGCATCTTAATGCCAGGGCCCGAGCGTCAAAAAGGTTCGGCAAATCCCGGAGGGTGGCTTCCTGAGAGAAATCCAACCCATTAGTGGAAACTGAAATCTGTCAATGGCTTGGATGAAGCTCAAATTTGGTCGCCATCGGACAAAATCTCAAGAC
Source organism: Hippocampus zosterae (assembly GCF_025434085.1). Classification (NCBI taxonomy): domain Eukaryota; kingdom Metazoa; phylum Chordata; class Actinopteri; order Syngnathiformes; family Syngnathidae; genus Hippocampus; species Hippocampus zosterae. The sequence continues at coordinate 25,672,514 of NC_067460.1, read as the reverse complement.
CTTCAAACGTCTGCTTCGAAGCTTTTCAGACGTGGCTTCTTCAGATTTTTTGCGGGTTTACTAATGATAGATATGCCAACCAAATCTTAAGTTTCAATATGAATCTGCCTTCGGCGGCTGAGTTTTCAGAGTTTATCATCAACTTTGCCCCTGCAAATGATGACTTCAGACCAAATTGGCCGACTTCCTGAATGTTTTTTCAGGCTTCTTCAGCGGCGGAATTTTCCCAAAAGCCCATTTTCGGCCTTGGCGGCGCACGTTCAGGCACTCACTCCAACGTGTGCTTTTTTTTTTTCTTCTCCACTTTACGACTCGACGACAGCATTCTCCGCGCACCTGTATTAAAGTCCACATTCGGACGCGCCCGGTCCCTCTCAGGATCCGGCCCACGCTCGCGGTGACGCCGCTACGTTGCGCCACACAGTCCCGCCTGTGTCGGCGTGGCGCCATGTGACCACGTTAAACACGCAGCCCCTGTCTGGGCACCCCCCCCACCATCCAACCCAGTCCGGCTTAAGCTCACAAAGAGCACAATTCAGCCGCACACTTAGGGGGTTTTCATAAACGTCTCCTAGGATTAGACGCCAAACACGCGCACACACACACACACACACACACTCAGGTGCGGTTGCTTTTTTAAGCGGCGGGCGATGGAGTCACATCACTTGGGTGATTTCATCGGGGCGGAACACAAACACCTGGCTTCATTCAGAGAATAACTACCGTACACATGAGCGGCAGCACGATGGTTGGCGTGGGGTGTAAGCCCCGCCCCCTCCAAACTGTGACTGCTGTGTTTACTTCCTCGCTAGACATCTCGGCGGGTGCATTCCAATGCCACGTTGTGCCTATCGCCTCACGGAATCCACCGCCAGCTCATAACCGACCGCAAATAAGATGCGGGAACTCGTCCGGGGCCATTTTATTGATTTATTTCTTTCTTTTGAACAATAGTTGTTGTAATGTTAAGGTACAAAGGTCGTGTGCGATATAGCGTACACGTTTAAGATTCAATTCAACTCAATTCATTCATTCATTCATCTTCCGAGCCGCTTGATCCTCACTAGGGTCGCGGGGGGTGCTGGAGCCTATCCCAGCTGTCTCCGGGCAGTAGGCGGGGGACACCCTGAATCGGTTGCCAGCCAATCGCAGGGCACACAGAAACGAACAACCGTTCACGCCCACACTCACACCTAGGGACAATTTAGAGTGTTCAATCAGCCTGCCACGCATGTTTTTGGAATGTGGGAGGAAACTGGAGCACCCAGAGAAAACCCACTCAATTCAAGTCAAGAGTATTTCTCGAGCACTTTCAAACAGCCATCGCTGCATACAAAGTGCTGTACATGGAGCAACTAACATATACAATAGTACACCGACTATATGAAGTGTCAAATAAGTGTGTGCTCATACTTATGCACGATTGAAATAAAAATAAAGAGTACACGTACGTTTATGTGTGCGGGTACATATACGTTTTTGTTTTGTGTGTGTGTAGAGATCAAATTTGTTACAGTGAAAACCCCCCTGTTGTGAAAAATTTCTTGCTGCATACATGATTTCGTTGTAGAGGAGTTTCACTGTAGTCAAGACTCAATAAGTCTAAATTATGTTTTAAGACTCACAAATGTCAAAAGATGGCAAAAGTGGCATAAAACAGCTCATAGGAAAAGAAATAATTGGTACCGTGATGGCTTTCCGGCGTCAACGCTTTTCCGTTTCAAGCTAACGTAACTTACGGAAAGCTGGTTGCACTCGTTCAGTCGGAATAGCTTCACACAAATGAAAGGACATGAGGTGAGACTTTGAAGGCGATATTTTGTCAAGTTTTGACGGTGTTTCAAATTTGAGAGAGAGCGAGACCTCGTGCGCCGTAGGCGGGTCGAGCTCAAAGTGGAACAGCTCCGGCGTCGACCGCTAGCAAACGTGTCCCGGCACGCCTTGCCGTCTGCGGTTCCGCGCTGGGCGACTGCTATGGGGGAAGCCAAATGGGCCCTTCGTCATCAGCGCAGGTGCTTCCACTCACGGCGCCTGAGTCAGCACGGCTGGCAGCTCGGAAGGGAATTCGATCAATTAGCAGAATCGTCGTCCCGGCTGGGATTTCCCCACTTTGAGCCTGGCTGCATTCCCGCCGCTAATTAGCGATAACGGAGATTTGGGGATAACGGAGATAAACACATTCAAGTCAGCAAAGGGCCAGATTTAAAGATGAGTCTCAAAAATGATCTTGTGCTGATCATCGGGCTGAAATTTAGCACGGGTGATTATCTTCTAGTGTGCACACACGGCAACAACCAGGCCGAAATTGAGGATTGACTCACACTGACGCGTCTACAAATCCTCAACAGTGGTGTGAGGCAAACACATACCAATAATCGGGCCGAATTTGAGCATTGTCAACATTCCAACTTTCTTTTTTGTTCTTCGATGTTGTGATCATAACATCCTGCCTTTTTTTTTTCTAAAAATGTTTCAACTTCTAAATTCCTGGTTTTAGAGGTACACGTCAAACTGAGTCCTTGGGAAAATTTCTCCCTTGTAAAGTGTCCCCGGGCGCAAAACGTTGGGAGAAGGAGCGCATGCAACATCTGCACTCTATTATCGTGACTTCATCTCCTCGTAGCGTGCCGTTCCCACGCCAAGGCGGCTGGCGTTCATGTGTCACTTGCTACACGGCCGATCGCCTCGCACTGCAAGATGCGGCTACTTCTAAAATCACTCCGTTTCCCGTCGCCTACGTCGTCTTTTGGGTCAGGAGTGAGCTGAAGCCTGTCCCGAATGCACCGCAGATTGGTCGCCGGCCAATCGCAGGTTACAGTCCTCCTCATACAACTAGCATGATTTACAATCTTCAATTTACCCCATCAAAACCCACGCGAGAACATGATGGTTTTCAACAAGATTTAGATTCAAACCCAGAACCCCTCCACTGTGAGGCAGACATGATAACCTCCGCTCCACTATGAGAGAAAAAGACTCTCTACACGCAGGAATGTGAAAGCTTACAAAGTGTACAAACTGGATGAACGATATAGCTTTGATACCGAACGTCTGACTAGTTTCAATGCAAAGACAACCCATAGCGCCACCCTGTGGCCACACCGGGCCCGCGGGTGCACTCGTCTCGTGCACCCCAAAACCCCTCGACAATTTCCTACAAGTGGGCAAAAAAAATGTTTGCCCTGGTCATATTACATTTTGGAAGCTAGCGTGACACATGCCACACATCTGTCAAATGTCTCTTGATTTTATCACAGCTGTCAAAAAAAGACTTTCCATGTTAAATAACACGCTACACCGTCATAAATTAAAGGCGAATCCGTATTTGTTCGTTCTTTTGTTTTTTGTTTTTTTGTTTTTGTTTTTTTTTTGCCCACCCCTCCAGAATCGGGATGCAGCTCGAGCGTAAGAAGCCGGGCTCGCGGCCGCCTCGCCCGGGGCTTCCACTGACCTGCCAGCCGCCGCTCGCGGACATTCCTCCAGAGTAAGTCCCAAGCTTTGGACGTGGAGCTCCGCAGCTGCGCGCTGAACGACCGCCGCAGCTTCAGCGTGGCCGACGTCCGTTTAGACGTCATCGCCCTCGGACATACTAAACGCCGTATATCCCTCAAAAATCCTCCAAAACAGAAAAAAAAAATCCCTCGGCTTTTTTTTTCCCGCTTCACTTTCAAACGGCTTCTCCTTTCCACTTGTCCGGGAAAGAAAGAAAAAAAAAAGCAGCAATGGATCCACGTCAAAGTTAAAACGTTCTCATCAACGTATGAAATGTAAAGAAACGATGGCAATCGACTTTCACGCTTCCCACACCAGATGTGCGCGCGCGCGCGTGTGCGCGTGGGCGACAGAGGAAAGCCACGCATGGCGAGAGCCTGAACAGTTGCGATGCGTTCAATGGCTGTGGGAAATGTGTCAACGAACGCTCAGGTGAAACTTCAAACGTGAGAAAATGTGAAAGTGGGTGACTGGCACGAAGAGGCAGAGCGGCCAAACGTTACACAAAGTATGATTTCAACTCTACTTGTTAAAAAAAATAGCATCACATTAAAAAAAAGGCACAGTCTAAAACAGGGGTCTCCAACGTGGTGCCCGCGAGCAACAGGTAGCCCGTGAGGACCACACCAGTAGCCCGCCAGTGCTAGGATTGTGATTTGCTCGTAGAAATTTTGATTTAAAAATGCAAACATGGGCAGCATTATAGATTCTATAGCCACCTATTTAGCTATCTAACTAGCTAGCTACAGTATACATCTAGCTAGCTAACGTTCTAATATTATTAAATGTAATTTGTACAAATGTTATTTTAGACGTGTATCAATTTAGTAGCCCTTCACACAATCAGGACACATGAAGTAGCTCTCACTCTCAAAAAGTTTGGTGACCCCTGGTCTAAAATATACTCAAGTACAAAAAGGACATTCACTTTGTAAAAAGGAGCTACCTGTATTTTCCTGTGTGGATACAGTTTCTACAGTATGGGACAATTCCAAACAAATATAAATTTCGGTCCAACTTTCTGAATGGGTTGTATGGTTCTTCAGCACCATTTAGCGCCGTTGTCGCAACATCCTCCCGCCCCAAAAACGAGGCCAAAGAGTGGCGGATAAGCACGCAAACCAAGTTTACCTCGACAAAGGCCGAATTCCAAACTTCGCATTGTGAAGGCCACGGCGGGCCGATAGCGTTATCGGCCGCACGGATGTTCAGGGCTGGTCTAAATTCCGATACTAGCGTGACCAGAGCGACTGAAAACTCGACTTGAGCGGCCTCTCCAAACCTCGCTGCCACCTGTCGCTTACCTTTTGGGTGATGACGTCATCATGTCAAGGAGAGATGAAAAGTTGCAAAAAGGGGCAGCGCTGTTTCAAATGAATTTGAGGGACGTCATCACGCGGTGACGAATGTTGCCGTCCGAAGTCTCACGTTTGCGGACTTGACCTGCAAATTCTTAGAAACGATTAGTGAAATGAAAAAGACACAGATGCTAATTGCGCTATGATCGTCATCTTGCCTAATTATGGTGAGTTAGTTTTCCAGACACTGGTCTCTTTTTTTTTTTTTTTTTTTTTTTGGAGCGAAGAGGAAAACTCTTAGCTGGCCGACAGTACTTTACTTTTTTTTTTTTACTTCATCGGAGCCGTCAGTACTTCCCAGGAATGCGTCTTAAAAACCTTTTCAAGATACTTCAACCAGGTCCGATACTCTGCCGAAATCGGCGAGCCCTGTCCGCGCGAAGCTGAGCCAATGTCAATTTGACACACAGCCACTGGGGGCAGCACCTTTTCTTTTTCCACACACACATTTCTTCTTATTGTCATAAATGAAATTATTCATTCATTCATTCATCTTCCTAACCGCTAGATCCTCACTCCTGTCTCCGGGCAGTAGCGGGGGGACACCCTGAATCGGTTGCCAGCCAATCGCAGGGCCCACAGAGGCGAACAACCATCCGCGCTCACACTCACACCTAGGGACAATTTAGAGTGTTCAATCAGCCTGCCACGCATGTTTTTGGAATGTGGGAGGAAACCGGAGCACCCGGAGAAAACCCACGCAGGCCCGGGGAGAACATGCAAACTCCACACAGGGAGGCCGGAGCTGGAATCGAACCCGGTACCTCTGCACTGTGAAGCCAACGTGCTAACCACTGGACTACCGGGCCTAAATGAAATTATGAACCGCTTTTTATTTTGTTTTTAATATATGAAGGCAAAATATTCGTTTTTAATACGTCTCACTTATGTTGGATTGTGTCGGACGTCGAGGTTGGAAGGTGGAAAACGGCTGAACGAGCGCAAACGGTAAAACAAGAAGGAGAAGAGGGAGAATCGGACGCGCGCGAGCGTTTGGTCAAAGTGTGGCCACGTTTTGACCCGTCTTGACGCGAATCAGCAGAGGGGGAAAACACCGTCTCCAGAATGCAGCCCGGCTCATTGTGGCAGCGAGTCGACGACAGAAGAGGAAACATCCATCAGGCCTGCGAATCTCACCCTCCCCGATGATGACGCGTCCCTCTTTGTTGCTTTTGGACCACTTTGAAGCAAGAACACGCCGAAAGAAGCGCACGTTTGACTCGATTGCCATTGTGAAGCGAAAGAATTCCGCCGCTTCGCCCAGCGTCCGCCCATGTCATGTGACCGACGCGATGATCAACTAACAGGAAGTTGAGACACCGAAACATTCACACAGACCACCAGGACGTTTACGCACAAACGATTTGAATAGAGCCTCTGCGAGTTCTCGTTTTTCTTTTAAGGATTTTTTCCAAGGAAATTTCCTTTCCCAGCCCATCCAAGCGAGATCATTCCAGAGTACTCGGAATGATCCATGAATGCTTAGAAAAGTTGCCGAAACTGTCAGCCAGGTAAGAGTTTTTTTTTTTCCTCTTCAAAAAATAAAAAATAAAAAGAGATGATTGTCTGGAAAAAGGAAATCTTCAACTAATTAACCATAAGTCAGCAAGATGGACGTCATAGCGCAAACGGTATCTGCGTCTTTTTCATTTCGCTGAAATTTCGCCTTTTTAGCTCTCCTGGACCTGATGATGTCATCCAGCAAAGGTGAGGCAAGGCTGGTGGCGAGGTTTGGAGAGCACCCCCTCCCCCCCCCCCCTGAACTCACACCCCATCGTGTGACAACAAAACCACCCGAACGTTAACAGAAAGTTGACAAAACGTAAATAACAAAGTCGCCGTGAATAGGCACACTCTTGGGAAATTGTAACGAGAAACAAACCGCTGCGGCGAAGCTGGGGGTGTAGGCGGTGCAGGGGGTGGGGGGGGGGGGGGGGGTGTTACTCAACCACTAGCAGGGTTGAAACAAAGTATGTGAAGTTGCCAAAAATCGAGCAAGAAGTTGAAAAATGCCAGATGTGAGGGAAAAGTGATTTTCTCCTCCATGCTCGGGTCAGGCTCGGTCGGGCTTGGCCCCCTGAAATAGTCTGGGAGAGTGCACTCATGGAAAACGGGGCTGAGGGAGCGCGCGGGCGGCGTACACATCCAACACCAAACCCCCCCCCCCCCCGAGGGCTCGTCTCAGGCATGTGCTATAAATTTCCTGACCACATATTCCCAAGTCGAGTTCATTTTTCCAGAGGAGCCACACATGTGGTGCATATCTGGCTTGAGCTTATGGCTGGAGGACGACGGACGGGGTGGCGTGGGGTGGGGTGGGGGCTAGGGGGGGGCTGACTCCATTAAAGTGGTCCCTAATCTTGTTTTCTTGAGGAGCTTCGTCATGGTTTCTTCTGGCTTATTACTTTCCCAGAGGTCAACGCAGACTTGTTAGTTTGAGTCTTTTTTTTTCTTCTTTTTTGTGCGCTCGTTTTGCGACCCACACAGTTGCCACCAACCTCCAGCACCCGGTTTGTGTCAAGTACCATCCCACTTGCCCCCAATCGCTCCATATTTTTTGCACTGATTTCCACACCCCCCAAAAAGTCGACAAATGCAAGTCGACACAATCGAGAGGGGAAAATCGACACACACTAAGCTGGAAGTCGGAGCAAACTAACAGGAAGTTGGCACACTGTCGGCAAGTGGCAGCTCACCAAACGGATGTCGGCGTGACAAACTAACCGAAAATGGAAACAATCTTCCCGGAGTTGCCGGCACACAAAAACTGGGGCCTTGAAACAAACTCCTGGGCAATTGAACGTGAACAAACGGGAAGTTGAAATTAGCGGCTAGATGAGGCGGGATGAGCAGGAAGTGGACACGCATGACCTGGAAACCGAAGCTCACGAGGAAGAAGCTGACTGGCACAATCGGGAAAATGAGAAAATATCATCAAAAGTTGGAATTTCGGTTTGAAAGCCCGAAATTTGGCTTCTCAGGCTGCCCGGGCGAGGCTTTTGAAGGAGGATTTGAGGTCAAGATGAAGCTTCCAAGGCAGGGGAGGCTTTTCACATCACCTTCAAGCCGAACTTATGAATGCAACATCTCCAACCGTGATGAAAAGATTTTTGCGCTTGTCAAAAAAGGTTCCCGCTCCGTTCGCCCCAATATTGACAAACGTGCACGAACACTGAAGAAAAAGTCACCAAATACGCAAGCCCGCCCCCCCCCCACTCAAAAAAAAAATATTATTCATTTTTTCTTCTCTCCCTCTCTTCACTGGCCGCCTCCGCACTCAGGAAACCGCAAGTCATTTTCCATCTTTCCATGTGTGGAATTTTTCATGCTGCCTTCACGCCAGCGGCCCCCCCCCCCTTTACACTCATGAGCAGAGGCTCATAAATTGAGCGCATGATCTCACCCGATTGGCGACCAATCAGTTGGACTCCACCCAAGGCATGCGGCGCGGCTTTTTTTAAATAACCGCACCGGGCGACAACATTGCCCGGGGGAAAAATTAGCTTGAAAAACAATAAAAATGGTTTAAAAAAAAGAATATAAGCCCCTCCCCCCCAAAGCGATGTGATGTTATTTTCCAGAGCCACCGGAATGAAACGTGCAGACATTTGGGGGGGGCATGTCACATTTTAAAGGGGAACTTAAAGATGCGCAGCATCTGTTGGGTGTTTTTTTTTTTTTGTCCAATCCAGTTCAGAGCGAAAACTCCAATATAAAAAAGAAAAAAGATGGCATACGCGGTGGTCTCGACGCTTGGGTTTCCCAGATTTACACTTGGGCTTGGTCACGCCACATATTTCTCACACGCACACACACACACATACAATTAGCGGTTGCATAAAAGTGACATGGAATGTTTACGTCCACTCGTGCCGTGGCGTCATGCCCCAGAGTGCAACGTGAGCTTCCGCTCAAATCCCACAGCTGTGCAGCCCCCCCCCCCCCCAACCTCCACATCGCCTTCACGCAACATCCCGACAAGCCCTCAGCATGATGCAAAGAATGATCCGACACCCGGGCCTCATTTCAAGTTTTGATCATTGATCCGCCGTTTATTTGTAAAATGACAAAACTATTCTTTGTAATCTTTTTTTTAATATGTACTATTTTTGGAGTAAAAGTCCCCCATTCTTAATTGTTTTGAATATAGAAGTAGAGCACGTCGGATTCCCCCCCCCCCCCCCTTATAAGGAATTAATTATTTTTTTTCTAACTGAAAGAAAAAAAAAATCATGTCATATGACCGGCATTTTTGAAGCGTTACAGATACTTGGGCCTTTTCTGAAAGGGCAAATGTGACGATAACCATAGAACCGGTTATGGGCATTATTAGAGCATAGCGTTACCATGGCGACAAACGCACTTCTCACACAGCAACATTTTGCACAAAGTGTTTTGACGATTTTTTTCTGATGCCACCACCGAAGTGGGGAGGGGGGCAGCGTGAAACGTGATGCTAACCACTGAGCAGATATGGACATTACAAGAGTGTAGCGCTAGCATAGCTCCAGAAAATTCCCACCGAAGAGTCGTCATCCTACCTGCTCCTGCTTCACTTGTCATCGTGTTGAAAACCTGGAAGAAGAAGAACAACAAAAAAAAAGTAAGAGTCAATGTGGTCACACGATCATTTTGGTCAAAATTAATCGGGAGCTTCCGAGATAAGCTGAAATGCGTTAAGAAGTTGACAGATTTGTTTTGGGTAAGCTGGGCCTCTCGCTGAAAGCCTGGACGACGACAACGTCAACATTCCTCTCCGTTTTCCTGCCTGCTGTGATTTACACTCGCCTGCTTTCCACATTTTTCCCCTGGCGGCGACTCGGCCACTTTCCACCGCCGTTGACCTTCTCTTTGCGTGGCGCGCTCGCGTTTCCAATTTTCTGTCGCTGCGTATATTTTGGGGGGGGGGGGGGCGGCCGGTCGCGTTCTCGAAAATACTGCGCTCGTCACTCGAAACATTCAAAAGTCAAATCATCTTTCCGATTGAAATGGATGGAAAACACATTACCCAAAATATCCCATCAAAATGTATGCGTTCTTGATTTAGGAAAACGAGCACTCTGTAATATTTTACGTGATGAAAACAGAGCAACAACAAACTCATTTTATCATCAAACTCCAAAATCTTTCTGTTGGAGTACAGAAGAGAGTTGACATTCCCTTCAAAAGTTGTGGGGTCGGAATGACTCATCAGAGCCAAGCCCTCGGGCACGGCCTGGGAAAGAAATCGCTTGAGTTCAACTTTTCATTTCACAAAAAAAAAAGTGCAAAATTGTGAATTGTTTCATTCATCCTTTTCAAGTTGCAAGCGATATCAATGCCCTTCGACCGTCCCGACCCACCGTCCCAACCGTCCTCGCACGCGCGTCGATTCGTGCCGCCACATCTTCTGTTAAGCCCTGAAAATTGGACGCCCCTTCGGGATTTAACCCAGCAATTAGTTTTGCCCGATGTTCACAACTTGGCCACCAGGAGGCAGTATGAACAGTCATGCGGACGCAAACAAAAGAAGAACAGTATAGTACTCGTTCTTTTTGAATTACTTTTGTAAAATGAAAATAAAATATTTTTAATGTCCTTAAGACAATACAAAGACATGGAAATACATATGGAGGGAGTAAAAGATTAACGGAAAACAAAACAAAACGCTTTTCAAAAATCTCCCATTCAGTAGGACCACAAAAACTTTTTTTATTTTTGATTTTAAATTGTCGCCAACCAAAGGGAAAGCAGCAATCAGGAGAAAAGACACTTGCCTACGTTTGAGTAGCGCTAGTGAAGTTTTTAACACAGCTCTGTCACAATGATTGATGGGGGGTGTAATTAGATCTCGTCAAAAATGTCAAGGCGACAAATGGAGCGCAAATGAACCGTGCCGACAATCTGTCGGCAATAAAAATCATCTCCGTCGCGCATGACAGTCCGACGACACGCTAATCAGCAACAACAAATGTATGCGAAACACTCTAAACAGAGATCGATAATAGACTTATTCAATAAACAAAACGAGATCTACAAATGTAATGCTGGGTTGAATTAAATGGAATTCAATAAAAAAAAAAAGTTTGAATGAATATTTTTCAACTTTTATGTTTTTGGATGAATAATTCCTGGCCTATCTGTGATCATACAATCAATTACATGAATAAATTCATGCTCGTTTCAAATTGTAAAAAAAAAAATTACAATAAACATTTACGAAAATGTATTTTAAAGCATTTCACCAAAACCAATTTGCTGCTCATCCTCGAGAGAGAAGTCCGTCTGTGTCCGGCCGTCGTATGGAGCGCTTACGTAAGAGCATTTTTGTCTGCATTTTTTATTTTTTTATTTTCCCGCCGAACAACAAAATGTCTCAAGGCAAAACAGAGAGACGGCGCTGGAATCCAGCGCTGCGAACACCTGAAACATTCTCAGCTGTTCTGAACGCGGCCTTCTGTCGCTTTCCAGTAGAAAGCGACAGCTGGCGTCTAATTCGAGAGGGCAAACCTCCACCGAGGCTTCCACATTTGCTAGTTGTAAAAAATGGTCATCTGCTTGACTCGGGTTGCGGACCCGCATGGAATTGAACTCCTTTCAGCGCTCGCGATTGACATGGCCGTCAGACGTGACGTGGTTGCGGCGTGCTCCGTCTACTTGACTGCCAAACTGGATCTGATCCAGAGGAAGTCGTGATCAACAAATTCCATCGACCGTATCTTCGCGACCAAAAGGCGCACTTGAAATTAAAAGTCTTTCATATTCCCTTCAGAGGCTGCGATGCGGGCGGCCCGGTAGTCCAGTGGTTAGCACGTGGGCTTCACAGTGCAGAGGTACCGGGTTCGATTCCAGCTTTGGGCCTCCCTGTGTGGAGTTTGCATGTTCTCCCCGGGCCTGCGTGGGTTTTCTCCGGGTGCTCCGGTTTCCTCCCACATTCCAAAAACATGCGTGGCAGGCTGATTGAACACTCTAAATTGTCCCTGAGTGTGAGTGCGAATGGTTGTTCGTTTCTGTGTGCCCTGCGATTGGCTGGCAACCGGTTCAGGGTGTCCCCCGCCTACTGCCCGATGACAGCTGGGATAGGCTCCAGCACCCCCCGCGACCCTAGTGAGGATCAAGCGGCTCGGAAGATGAATGAATGAATGAAAGGCTGCGATGCTCATTAGCATGGTCCCGAATGAAGACCTGAGCGCTACGTCGGCAAGGTGTGGGAAAGTCGCAAAACTCACCACTCTGTTCCCTGCGGAGGCACGGCGAAGACCGCAAGATCCGATTCGGCTCGACCATTCCCCTCGGCTCGGTTCGCACGACCAACCCGGTCCAAACCGGACCGGAATAGGACAAGACGGGGGACAGGAGCAAAACAAAAACTCTTGGTCGTCGTCTGCGGTCTGGAAAGCCGAGTCCTCGGCGAGAATTCGACGCCAACACAGGAGCTCGTATGCGTCCTTTGAGAGGACGGGGACGATGACCTAGTCAAGCATCCCAAGTAAAGACGACTCGGCCCGTCAAGCCAACGGCAGCGAATGGCGGGGCCGCTTCTGCAGATGCCCTGCCAGGCATTCGCCAGCCCCTGGGAAGCATCCCCCTCAAAGAACCCAAATGGAAACAAACACAACAGCTCCTCTGTGGCCCACGAAAGGAGACTTTTGTGCACTGGGCGCTAACCTCGGCATCGGAATGAGCACAATGGCCGCCTGTTCCGGCTCGTCCTCGTCACTCGGAGGACGTGCGGTACCCGATCAGGAAAAAACAAAAGTCAGAAGGATGCGCGACAAAGACGGCAGTGTCCTCTTCTTTGGAAAGAAGAGGAAAGAACCTCGTCAAGCACAACAGCGATGACGACGTGAATATTTTACAAGTGGAGCCAACGCCTGCTAGCTGAACAGCTACACGCCGCTAAGCTAAATTGATTTTGGCCCAATTGACGACACGACCAGTAAGCAACGGAGGAAGAGAACTTTTTCCTCACCCGTTTCTTGCGTGGGGTGCAGGGCGTGTCAGAAGGGGAGGAGCCTGCGCTCAGGGCCTCCTCGATGTCCAGATTGAGCTGGTCCAGCTTCTTCATCAGCCGGCTCATGGACTCGGACCGGGGAGGCTCGAGCTGCAGGGACTCCTGGAAGGAATCAAGAGAATGATTTGGCGTAAAGCCCGATTTCTTGCGGGAGACGCGTTCCGGATCCACCTGAGATTTATCCCTCTAATGCCAACAGTCATTCGGACTCAACCACCGAACATCTGTTAGCATGCAATCATCGTATCAATTTCAAAATTAAATAATAATAATATAATAAATAATCAAAATAAGACGTTGGTATGGTTATTTTTAAGCTAAAATAAAATAAACATTTTTTTTTCAATTTTTAGCTTTAGTCTCAATTTTTTTTTCTTGAAATATGACTTCACAGTATTCTCATAAAATTATCTGGGGGCTCCACCACCACCATCATCACCAAATTTGGACTTAAGTTTCTTCCATAACAGCAGAACTCTCATTTTAGATGTCATTTTACTGGGGGGGGGGGGGGGGGGGGTTACCTCTTCACTTGTGAACAAAAACAGATTTTGAAAAAACAATGTCATGGTGAGTTTGAATTGGTCCACATGGAAATGCATTTTGTTCTGCCGCTTCTCTTGGGGGTGAAAGAGCAAAGACTTGGTGGGGCGGGGTGGGGGGGGGGGGGCAGTCAGTCATGGAATGCCCGCTTTTCTGCCTTTCAATACAAGCACATACACACAAACACAAACACACACAGACGCACGCGCACACACCCACGTAAACGTGTATAAATAGAGCATCCTCACACGGTGGAGAGCAGGGCCCCAAGATGTGCACGGCCGTAAATCAAAAGGACGGACTCACTCACCAAATGCTCAATCTGCCTGTGTGTGACTATCCACACACACACACACACACACACGCAAGTGCGCACGTGTTGTTCAGTTATGAAATCGAAAACCATTTTGTTTGACTGATACTGCGTTTGACCCCAGAGGCTCCCCCTGGTGGTCAGCAAAAACTGTGGGCCCACTTTACCGGAGTTCGGCAGAGGAAACGTCAGCAAGCCGAGGCATCGCGCCGCGTGCACTTCACTCGCGAGTTGAATTTGTTCTGTCACCAAGATCAATTTGCTAATATAACAAATCATTACCTCCCCCTGAAATGAATGAAGTTTCTCATGAGAAGGGACTTTGGTAATTGTTCCGCGTTGAGATGGCCTCGCATCCGTCCATGACGTTTGAATGCTAATGAAGTCGCGGCCGTGGCAAAGCAACGCGGCCTCCGAGAATCGGGGGCATTCCAAAAGGAGGTCGGTGTCTGATTCACAAACAGATACAAAAAAAACATTTTTTGTTGCTTCCTGTTGTCCCCATCGGTACATCCTCCCGCCCCTGGCGCCATGGCAACCGGTCCCGCTACGGATCGGTGTTATCATGTCGGCTGGCCAACTCTAACTTCATCGGTGCAAATTGTGGGCATTGTGTGAGGGTGACACTGTCGGCTTTCTAATGGAAATGAGGAGCGGGAGAGCGCGGAGGGAAGAGCGCCTGCTCCGAGCCACCCAGCGAGAGTGCCCGCCGATCACCATGGAGTCGCTCAACCAATGGCGCTAAAGGCTACCTGGACGGCTGCCGCAAAGCGCATTCCACTCCCGATGCGTCTGCTCTCAAAAGGCCAAGGCGCAGAGAGGAGCTGAAGCTTCTGGAAACACTGAGCTGCTGTCAAGAGAGCGACGGGGGAAATCGCGCACAGGGCGCCCCCTCATGGTCGGCTTCATAACCACGTGCCTCAAATGAGGATGGGCTGCTCCGGACGACAAAGAATGCCATTTGAGCAACAGGTGACATGTTGGTCCATTTTTTTTTTGTTAACTCATTCAGGACCAGCCAATTCTGGACCAAGTCTGAAAAGACGTTTAAAAACGTCATTGGGAGTGAATGAGTTGATATGAGAATGCAGATTGTCCAAAAGCAGCAGGACACTACGGTGCAATCTCCAGACCGACCTTGTTCTCGTCATTTGTTCACAAGTCAAGGGCGCATTAGTCTCGAGATGGGAGGTGTGCGTGCCTGTGGGTGTGAGGGATGGAAGGGGGTGGGGTGAAATTCTGGTTTTACGGACGGGGACCGCAAGGTCCGTCTGTCCTACAAATAGAACAATGGTGAGCGCTCGTCTTTCGGTTGCCGGTTGTGTGACGTCCCCGCAAGGACTGAAAGGCTTGTGATCACGCCAAACGTTTGATGTTGTCGCAGGAGGAGCAACAGACTGATTGGAAAACAGCCGAGATGACCATTGAGATGTCAACGATGGAGATAACGGCAGCGTGCTGCGACTCGAGTAAAACTCAAAACGTTATTCTACGAAAAAGTTGTCCAAGCATATCCTGAAAAATAGAAATGAGCGGGTGCGTACCTCCTCCCTGCGGCTGTCTGGCTCCGCTTCGAAATGACATGCATCGCCTGCTTTGGACCTTCTACTGCAGTCGCTCTGCCTCTTGCGCCATCGATGGACTCGGCGCTCCAGGAACACGTCATCGTCCCCGTCGCCTTCGCCGTCGGCCCGTTCGGCGTCCTGGTCCCCCGAGGACTCGCCATCGTCCAAGCTGCCGTAAACGTCGGCGCGATTCTCGGCGTAGTCCGAGAAAGTGATGGAGCTCTGCTTGTGTTTGACGATCCGGGGCAGTTCATGGGTTCCTTGGCAAGAATTAGCTGCGGGTGAAGAGCGTGCACGGTAATTCTTCGATGTTTGACCGGCACGGATGTTTGAGAGCTTCTTGAAGACGAACTCCTCACAGTCCAGGTCGGGTGCGTCGGCCGAATAATTCTGAGGCTTCAACTCTCGATATCTGACGGACACTTGACCGTCGCGCTCTACAAACCGACTAAGGCGGACGCAGAAAGAACTTTGCTCGAGTCCGCTGTGTCTCGGTTCCGAGCGGGAGCAGCTTCGAGACTCAGGAAGAAGGTCATCCACTCTGTGGTCCAGGACAGGAGATGGACCACATTTCTCTTCGTGTAAACTCCGAACAGCCAGAACATCTCCAAGCACCCCGGACTCTTGTCCTTGCTCCACGACAACATCCAGGCTATCAAGGCCAACACAAACCGATGTGTCCTTTAGTCCCTTAGTAAGCACTTCCACGCGTGAGCGGCATTGGTTCTCAAGACTATGCTGCTCACGACATTGACTCAAGAAGCCAAGGTCTCGAGGGGTATGTCCTCGTCCAGTCTGCCGCGAGTACAACTCCTCAACCGGTTCTGCATTATTAGCATACCCGAGTCCTCTGGAAACCAATTCCAAGCAGCACGGACCCTCGGGAAAATCCGCTCGGTGGTCCTGGGCAAAACGTGGACGGTTAGGAGCTAAGCTCAGATCATCTCGTCCGTGCTCCTGAAAGCATAAATCCTTTTCAATGTCTGCTTTGCTTCGACCATCACACGCAAAAGTGTCCTTTAGTACATGCCGTCCTGCTTCAAACTGGCGGCAGAATGACACCTCAGGAAGAAGAGCATCTCCGTTCTGGTCCTCAGCGGGGCGTGGTCCACAGTAGTCCTGCGTCGAGTTCAACAAACTCCAGTTTTTTAAAACTTCTTGTCCATGTAAATCCACTGCAAGTTGCTCATGACTGAGACAGACACAAACAGAACCGTCCTTCAGTTCTTTCGGACCCTGTTCCAACTTGGAGCAGCACGGACCTCCACCAAGACCGTCCCCTTTCAGGTTCTGTGGACTGTGGCGATCCTGCCGTGAGCGAAGTAAATTCAAGTCTTGATCAGGCTCTTGGAGAGCAAATTCCCCAGCCGTTTCCGCGCCGTGAACAGAACAGTCCCTCCGTCCGCGAGGAAACGGTTCCAACTGGGAGCAGCACAGACCTCCACCAAGACCGTCCCCTTTCAGGTTCTGTGGACTGTGGCAATCCTGCCGTGAGCGAAGTAAATTTAAGTCTTGATCAGGCTCTTGGAGAACAAATTCCCCATCCGTTTCCGCGCCGTGAACAGAACAGTCCCTTTGTCCGCGAGGAACCGGTTCCAACTGGGAGCAACGTCGGCCACCCGGGATAGGATCTTCTCCTTTCGGGTTCTGGATCGGACAAGAGCGATCCTGCGGTGAGCCGTGTAAATGCGGGTCTTGATCGAGCCCCCGTAGGATAAATCCATCAACAGTTTCCGTATCAAAGCAAACTCCAAGAGATTCGTCCTTGAACGCGTCGTGTCCTAGTTCCAAAAAGTGTGAATCCTCAGGCGGAAGCTCCATTGTTGTTAACGTCTACAATTTGTCATGACTTAAAATGCGAGGACGGGTGCGGCTGCTGGTTTTGAGAGCGTGCGTGTCATCCAAGATTCTCGGCGTGATTGGGATCACCTGAAAACGGAGTCAAAGAGGAAAGAACAACAAATGACGTCGGGACTCGATTTGTCTGCGAGTGATCATTAGCCTGCGAGTTTGTCATCTTAGCCTCGCATCGTATGAACTTGCGAGTGTCCTCTTGTGTCTTCCCTGCGGTCGTGCGTGCCGCGGATTTGAACATCTGGCATTGGGGGTGGTGAGGGAGGTGGGATGGGGGGCGTTCGTGTCTGGATCTGTTTGACGGTGGTGACATCATTCTACAGAGGAATCTGACGGCTCTTCCTCGCAGCGGGTGATTTAGTGCCATCCGTCAGGAGAGCGAGCACATCAAGCGGTGGCTAACATCCTCCTCGG
Organism: Hippocampus zosterae; assembly: GCF_025434085.1. Classification (NCBI taxonomy): domain Eukaryota; kingdom Metazoa; phylum Chordata; class Actinopteri; order Syngnathiformes; family Syngnathidae; genus Hippocampus; species Hippocampus zosterae. Next base: position 25,654,982 of record NC_067460.1, on the reverse strand, counting down.
CTCACCCCCTACACCCCCTCGTCTTCACCGCGTACCTTGGACAGGTAAGGTCATCGCTGAATTCCAACTCCCACATGGTCAATCAACACATTTGACCGCCCCAAGGCAAAATGATGTCATCTGGCAGTCTAACAACACACAAGAGAAGGCTGCAGGTGGCAACGGCCTGAAGAATCGACACAATTGTACCCGTTTACTTTTGGGATGCGAGTCGGTAACAGGACCAGAAAAAAAAAATGGAAATGCCAAGTTATGAGGGATGAGAAAGAATAATAATGATATTGTTTTCGCAGCACTTTCAGATAACGGGTCAAATCAACCCAAATTCTCTCCGTGAGCAAACCCACAATGTTGACGAAACATGCTGAACAGTATTTCTAAAAACTGTCCGTTTTTGGGATGAAAATGTTTTTTTGTTTTTTTTAATGCTTGGGCCTGGAAAAAAAAGGGTCATCTTTGGTTTGATTCAACGCAGTATTGCATTGTAATTGTAAAAAATAAAAAAAATAAAAAAAATTATAATAATAAAAAGAAGAATTAGAAAGAAGACTACTTTTTGGAACGTAACCACCGCGTTAATGTGAGCCTGCTTCATTTTGATTTTTTTTTTTCGTGTCTGCCATTTTTGGGTAAACGAGGAACTTTAATGGCGCACCAAATCAACAAAATGACATTGATCATAGACGGATTTATTAACTCAACTCGAACGTGCGGCCTTGACTTGAGATGAGCTAACGTCCGGCCAAAGGCAAACGCGAGCCTCCAGTTCTTGGCAAACGCGGTCTTGTGTCGGCGTCCCGTAACACGGCATCGGCAGGACTCACCTGTGGAGTGGAAACGAGACGCGTGGGCCAAACGGAGCTGGGGGCGCACCCACTGCCGCCGCACACGGGGGGGGGCCTCTGTGACTCGCAGGCGGGCTCGTCATCCCCCCCGCCGTCGGCTTCTCTCACCTCCTCCCTCCCGTCCGTCTGTGCTGATGTTTCCTCGCCGGCACTCCAAACAGGTTCAGAATATGCGCCAGAAGGTTAGCGGGAATGTCTATTTGTGAGGCGGACGGGAAGGGGGAGGAGAAAGAAAGGGAGAGAGAGGAGTGAGAGATTGCGCTATCACTAAAACGAGGCGAACATCCGTTTGGTCACAGAAACAAATCAGGATGATGTTTTTTTTTGGTCTATAGAAAAATGAAAATATTCACAAGTGCTACTTTAAAGCCTCCCGATTTGGGAATTCGGCTTTGAAATGAGGCTCGCGTTTGAGTCATCGCAATCCAAAGCAGTGACGTCGTTCGCCGCCATAAATCACACACCTGGATTTGCTTTGACTTTGCCTTCTTCCAAGTTTTGCCTTCTCCCGGCAAGGAAACGCCTCACATTTTCCTCGTTCACAGAATCGCCCAAAAGCCGACGGGTGAACCTTTGACCCAGGCCAGCAGAGGGAGTTGCTGAGTTCTAACACGCAAAGACAAAAAAAAAAAAAAACATTTGAAGATGAATGAAAAACTGCAAGCGCGAGTAATCTTGGCGTTCACCTTGGTTACTGAATGAGCCAAGGCTGGTGGAGATGGAGCTTGTGGGGGGGGGGGGGGGGGGGGGGGGGGGCGTGATACCTTTGGGCCACACAGATGCGTGTTCTCCCGAGTCCTGATAAAGAAAGAAGCACAACAGCGAACAAACAGTGCAGACCTGAAAGCCGCCAACAGAAAAGCTCGGCCCGATACGAACCGGGGACATTTTGTCCTGCACTTCCCTTTAGGCCGGAACATTTTTCTCAGTTAGCTCCCACGCAAACGATACAATCAAACTTGCAGGATTATGTTAGCGCTCATTTTAGAACAAGGAATGTAAATAAGAAGTAACTTACCAGAATTACTCAAAGAAAGTGCTGATTTTGAAAATGCCTTAATGAGCAGATTCAAGGGGGGGGGGGGGGCAGCGGGGGGCGTTTTTAATCTGGATTTCAAAGCACTCACACATGTGCCTGACTTCACTTCTGTTGCCAGCTTCTTTCATTTGTGTGCCGCAGAACAGCTAAATGCTGCTTCACCGCGTTTGCTTTGACCTCCGGGACAGTGGTCCCTATCAAGAGGCGGCCCCAGGTGCAAAAACGCACAGATCACACCGCCCCCATGAAAGATCTCATCACTGAGACGCGCGGCACGCGCCTGCTGGTGGCCTTTTATCTTCGCCCCCGCCGGCGTTTTTGCAGCTGCACCAGAGCGGCAAAAAATGTACGCGCGAGTTGTTGTTTTGTAACGCAAGCGGCGAGCGAGCGCGACGAGACATTCCGGCAATACCGCGGTCTGACTGCACATCTTGGCTTGCTGCTTTTTGCATGTGGGCCGAGTTGTAAGGATATGGAGGGGCTGTCCTTCAGGAGTGTGTGTGAGTGTGAAGAAACAGTTTTAGTGGTGCAGTGCAGGTGAGCAAAAATAAAAAAAAAATTTTTAATTACACATCAATGGTGTCTCATTAGTGTGTATTTCAACATTTCGGCAGAGAGCGTTTGTGTGTGTGCGAGTTACTACTCTCTCATGGCCCCTCATTGGGGTTTTTTACCCCCCCCCCCCCCTCTGTCAGCTATGTGCACACACCAGGAATGCTGGATACACACACACACACACACGCTCCAAATGAATGGAGCGCAACAACAACAACACGGCGGCGTGCGGCAACTCGCTCCGCCGGCACTCGCAACCGAGCCGCAAATTCCTCCCGCTCCGAGGCGACGAACGCGCACGTTTTTCTTTGCCGTGTTGCAATTGCGCGGTCTTGTAATTGACAGCTGAGCAGCCACCCTGGAATTCACGTACGCGACCCGTGGCAGTCCAAGGTGACGTGGGACGGGCCCCTTCTTTGGTACAAAGGTCAAACAATCCGCCGATGGAGGCCCGGAAGACGAACCGTGGCCACTTTTCATGACAAGCCTTGTTGGCAGTCGGCACTCAACTGGCTTTTAAGTGCGGATGTTCAAATTTCTGTGTCAAAAGGAGAATAGGGTTTCCAAAATGTATTTCGGTTTGGGTTTCTAACGGAGCTTCGAGTGACAATGAGGGATTCGGGACATGGTTCATGTGTTAAAGCGTATCATGAGGGTTTCGAGTCTGCATTGGGGAAACAAATTGAAGTGCCAACCTTGACTTGAACCGCTAACCCTGGTGTGAAAACCTAATCTGAAGCCCTAACCTGCATGTCAAACTTCTGCTTGAAACCCAAACCACGGGACCGATTCACCGAACCCTCAGGCTCAAGTCAAGTCAAGTACAACTTTATTGTCTAATGCGCTGTATGTGCAACACACAGCACAAGATGAAATTGCTTCCCTCTCAATCAGACGAGAGGAGCCGCTGCGGGTGCCAGCGCCACCATCAACAGTTAACATAAAATAACACAACACACAAGACGCAGACAGTCGTGCAATCTTAACCACTTTTCCGGCAAACACTTTGTTGTTTGAAAGGGTTATAGAGCGATTAAAAGTTTTGATCAAACCTTAAAAACCACTCACTAGTTTGAAGTTGGGGTTTCAAGAAATTGTTTGGGTTTCAAATTTGAGTTTCAGGATTTGAAACTAGAGTTTTCAAGTAGAGTTTTAAAGTCCATTTTACAAGCTGGTGTTGGTGTGACAAAATTAGGTTTGAATCCAAAGGAAGGTTTTTTGTTTTGTTTTGTTTTGTTAAATAGGTTCCAAAATCAGGAAATAAGGTTTCAAAACAGGGTTGGGGTTTCAGTTTGAGATTTCGGTTTCAACGTATAGTTTTAAACGAGGGTTAGTGTCGGCCTCAGGATGTGGCATGAGTGACGACACTAATTTCGGTTGAGAATACAGAGTTTTATTCCTGGCAACCTGTGAGAACTGGTCCCACGAACATGAAACATACAAACAAGTGCATTACAAACCAAATAATAGGCAAAACCATTAAGACAATTGATTTAACATAAATACACACAAACCTCGTGGGCTCACACCCATAAAGGGATAACCTTTGCCGAAATCGTCATCTTGCGATCATCATACGGTCGATTCTTGGCACTTTCAGGTTCTTACAAAAATGGCTAAGCAGAGCTTTACAAAAAGCGCGTCTTTTAATGCGCGCCAGAAAATGTGCGCGGCAACTCGGGTCGGGTGGAGCTTTATCCGCGATAATTGGTTCCGGCCAACAATCGCCACTCGATGGCGTCAGAACACCGACGATCAAACGGCTTAACCCTTTAATACCTGACACATCAAGGAATAGCCAGAAAAATCCGATTTTGGTGAACTGACATGTTCATTAACCCTTATAAAAAAATCCACAAAAATATTTTTGCCATATCATATTGTTTTGGATATTTGTCGTATTTTGAAAATAATCATATTTTAAACCTGCTGCATTAAATGTGATACAGATGACTTAATGTAATATAAAGAATGAGTTACAAAATGAAAATGCATGTATCAAATATGATACGAATGGCATTATAGGGTTATTGTGAAATATAGGCATTTGTGCTATGAAAACGCTGCATGCAGGGCCGACTCCAGGTGGTCGCCTCGGGCGTCCTCTGCTGGAGGGGGCGCCAAATTGCGCCGCTGGTTGCTGAGCATTTTGAAAGAGTGCCGCAGACGGGACGTATTTTTCATGCACTTTGTGTATTTTGAAGGCAAGTTTAAACGTTACCATAGCGACCAGAGAAGATTTCGGCGAGACAGGACGTTCCTCGTGTCATGATTCGTGTTTATTATGTTTAAAAAACACCGTTTTCATGCCGGTCATATATTATTTTGTTGTATTTATCTACCCACACCTAAAAAGGCCGGGCCCTGAAAATATTGTCCGACATTAAACCGGTCCGTGGGGCAAAATAGGTTGGGCACCGCTGATTCAGACGGCATTCCCATCAGTCAGGTTTCATCTTCTTCCTCGGAAAACGCAAAAAAAAAAAAAAAAATCACAGGCTGACAAGGCAGCCATCCTGCAAGCTTCAAATGCGTCTCTTTGACAACGCTACGTCCCAAAACCAGAACGGATTGGCACCAAAATGTACTTAATTCAAGTGTTGGCCTGTGCTAATCAAATGCTAGAATGAAAACTCGCGAGATTTCATGAGTGACGTCAGAAGCCTTAGCCTCAATGATATGCCAAAACTACTCTTGAGACTCCACAACTCTCAGCACAAAACCTTTTATTCACGAAAAAAAAACCGACAGTGTTGACAGCACAAACACTTCCTTGGCACAATGTTTCAAGTTTCCATGTAAATCACAAAGCACGACAACGTCGATTCACAGTATGAGAAGCGGGCGAGCGCAGTTTCGCAACAACAACAAACAAACAAATTACGATTCTATCGCGGACTACAAATACAACTGGAACCAACACTTAGTTTCCACACGCCGATTTGAATATTTTGTGTCAATAAAAAGGAACAGTCGTGCGTTGCAGCCACGGACGGACGAACTTTTACCTCGACGGCCACGCTTAAAGCTGAGCTGGTCAAACTCGAGAGGCAGACAAACATTCATTTAAAAAAAAAAAGTCCAAAATTTGTGCTTTTTTTCCAAAGTATTTTTCTCTGCACTTGTATTCTTTTCCATCTAATTTCTGTTTTCATTTTCAGATATTTGTTGGAATCTTTTGAGCATTATTGCTTTGATTCTGCCGGTGTGCCGAATGTTTTTTGACTTGTGCCCACTCGCATTTCTTCAGCACTGCCTTCTTTTTGCTTGAAGCTATCTCTTCGTTACATTTTCTGCCAAAAGTGTGGTACAATTTTGTGTGTACCCCCCAATAAAAGGAGTAAAAGCAGAGAATTCGTCATCAAATTCAGAATTCTGTAGCAGAGGGATTCCAGCTCCGGCCTCCCTGTGTGGAGTTTGCATGTTCTCCCCGGGCCTGCGTGGGTTTTCTCCGGGTGCTCCGGTTTCCTCCCACATTCCAAAAACATGCATGGCAGGCTGATTGGACACTCTAAATTGTCCTTTGGTGTGAGTGTGAGTGCGAATGGTTGTTCGTTTCTGTGCCCTGTGATTGGCTGGCAACCGATTCAGGGTGTCCCCCGCCTACTGCCCGGAAACGGCTGGGATAGGCTCCAGCACCCCCCGCGACCCTAGTGAGGATCAAGCGGCTCGGAAGATGAATGAATGAATGAATGGTTAGTCACGCTTTTTTTTTCGGGGTCTATTTCCTGTAATACTGCCCCCCAACCCCCGCCCCCTTCTTTTTTTAGATTTTGATCATGCCTTAATAGTGAAATAAACTGTTCACAATTGATGACGCATTTTATTCTGAGTGTTTTATTTTTTAAAAAGTGTCAGTCTGACAAATGCCCAAATTAAAAAAAAAAAAAACTCTGCATTGCAGCTTCAGAGAAACGTTTCTCGTTTGTAAGACTTAAGGAATCCTCATTATCTTTGTAAAATAAAATTTTAAAAAAATCATAAAAAGGGGGGATTTAGTGCCATAGAACTCGCACGCAGATCTCCCCCCCCCCTAATTTCCCTACTTATTATTTGTGCGTGTCATCTACGGTAATATTGCAGCGGTTTTCTATAGTGCGTGTATAGATTTTAGGCCTTCATGAGCATTATTGCTTTGGCTCTCCCAGTGTGCCTAATATTTAATACTTACTTGTGCCACTTGCATGAGCAAAACCCCAAAGATTTTTAAGATTCATCTTCGGCAACTACAGTCTTAACATTTCAATTCCGACAGATTTAAAATAATAATAATAATCAATAAATAAATCATGTCCGTGAGCATTTTCTACAAGGTTGCGAAATCGGTTCTGTGCTTTTTTTGGACCATTTAAAAATCGGGTTTATCCAACCCCCTCAAAATGATTCGAAAAAAAAAATATGATAATAAATATGAACAGTCGTGCGCTGTAGCCGCGGAATAACTTTTGCGTTTGTAAAACTGTAAACTCCTAAAATCATTAAATAAAAGTCAAAACAGGGAGTTCAAGGAATCATCAAGTGAAAGTAAAAACGGAGATTTCAGTGCTAAAAGTCTGAGGCAGACGATAAAAATGGCAAAATAGAAATCTAAAAAAAAAAAAAAAGAAGAAGAAGAAGAATCCAATCAGATTTTGCCGGGCTCCACCTTCTCGGCCACCACGCACCAGTTGGCGTGGTCGAAGTAGGCGTGGCGGACGCGCAGTTGGGCCACGTGATCGGCGATGAGCTGGGCCAGCTCGCCCTCCCTGAACACGTGATAGTACCTCAGGCAGGAAGCGTCGGTCGCCGCGCTTTCCCGCCCGGGGGGGCCTTCCCTCTGGAAAGGGACCAGGTCGGGCAGAGCCAGGGCGCCGCACTCCGGCGCCAGGGCCGCGCCGCCGCCGCGCTCCTCTTTGACATCTTCGGGCTCCTTGTGCAGATCGGCGCCGGGGCCGAAGACGTCCTCCTCGGACCCGACCGTGGAAGGCGGAGAGAAGAAGCTGGAGAAGTGCTGGATGAGAGCCCATCCGGGGCCCCGCGGGCCCGCCGCCGCCCCGCCCGGTATAGTGCTGAGCTCCCGGGACGACGAGCGCGAGACGGACAAGCTCCCAAAGTCCAGGACCGAGTCCAGGGAGCGGGAGAAGAACCAAAGTCTGTGCGGCGCCCCGTCGGCCACGGACGATGTGCTTCGGACCTTCCTGTGCTTGTCGCCGTCGTCGTCGTCGCCCGCGCTCTTGGCGCTCGCCCGGCCCGGAGGCGGCGACGGGGGTCCCACGTCAGGCGAGCGGAGGTTGGGATTCCACGGCACAAAGATGTCCTGCTTCTCAAACTTGCGGCGCTTCTGCTCCATGGCCCACACGTAGATCATGACGCGGCCCCCCGCACGCAGCGTGCGCGCCATCTCCCTTATTGCTCGGATACGACGTTCTTTGGTGGACAAATGGTGAATGACTGCAAAGGTCACATGCAAACATTTTAGCGTTTGTCCCATTTTGTAAGGGGGGGGGGGGGGGGTGGTGTTGGGGGGGGGGGGGTTACTGTGACGACCGGGCCTCACCTGCGATGGAGAGCACGGCGTCGAAGCAGCCGTCCCGGTAAGGCAGGCGCAGCCCGTCGCACATCTGCACCTCGTGCCCTCGGCTGCCGGCAACGTCCACCAGGGGGCGACAGACGTCACAGCCCAGCTTGAACGCTTCCTCGTTAACGCCGAGATATTTGCCATTGCCGCAGCCTGCTCGGGCGGCAAAAGTGACGCGTCAGAACAAGTGCTCGGGAAAATTTAAAAAGGTGCGTCCATTTCATCACCTCATTATTTTTCATGTCCAATTAACACCTTTCAAAAAGATATTTCTTGCCACCGATTGGAGGAAAATCCACTTAAGCCGTCATTTTAAAAAAAAGAGCCTCATCGAGCCTCAGCAAAACGGGCTTCTGTCAGCGATGGGCCATCATTCTAACAAAATGAAAGGAAAAAAAAATTGTCGCCAAAAGTTTTGAGAAGCCAGGCTCAAAGAGGGCGGCACCACCCACCGACGTCAGCGACGATGCTCCCGGGCGGCTGGTCCAGCAGGAACTGTCGCACCTTGGGCCAGGCCTTGTAGCGGCTGTCGTTGAAGTAGGGCGCAATCTTGTCGTAGACGCCGTGCACGTGCTCTCGCTCCAGCCGGCTGGCCGCCTCCTCCATCGTCGGCTGGCGTCTGGCGTCGTCACGTCTGCGTAGCCAACGGGAACGAAAAAAAAGAAAAAAACGGATTCCATTTCAAACAATTACAGTCGCTATTAATTAGCACTGAGGATGTCGCATCGAAGCATCTCGACACCTGCCGCAAGGTCCTCTTCGCATTCATTAACCTTTCTGAGCGAGGACCGTTGGAAACAATTACAACTCGTGTCTGGTGTCGCGGCGCCTAATCATTTCTTTTTGTCGATCCATTCCCGCGCCAAAGAAGCAGCACGTCTTACCATTGATATTTGCAGCTGGCCCAATGACAGTTCAGTTCTGCCAGCTGGCACCAAGCTGGCATTTGCTTCCAAAGCATCTACCGGTATTTTTGCAACTGTTCGCTCCCTGCCGCCGCAGCCCGAATGACCCCGCTCGCAAAGTCCTGCGAGCGCTCTACTGACAGAGGCAAGAGCGTCCAGACATTGGACGTGCGGAACATTAAACACTGGCGACGGATACGGTAAAAGCCTCCAAGCTATTTGCAGAGCTGCTCGCATCAGCCTCCTCAGTCCATCCAAATGGAAGGAAAACATCCCTTATGTAACGCGGTCCTCATTCAGTTACCCCCCACGCCCCACACACACACCCGACCCCTCCCCATCCCCATCAAAGTGAGGTACTCCTTATGTAATCGGCAAAAGGGAGAGAGAACCTCAGACCTAAAATGTAAAAACGGGATAGCATCCAAGCTATGCAGCGGAGTGGAGCGTGACCTCGCCCCGGGAGCAAGCAGAGGTCACGCCGTGCTCTAAACAGCATCGACGATCCTTAAAATTGAACAGACCTGAGCTGCAGTCAAGGTTGCTAGGCAGGTCATCCCTCCAAAACGCAGACAAACGGGTTTACCCGTCAAAGGGAAGCCTGCAGCCATGAATCAACTTGACGGTTTAACCTCACTCACCGTACTCGTCCTTGGAGGAGGTTTCACAACTTAGGAACGAATCAAGTCGAAACTCACCGTCATGTCCCCGCGGTATATTGCACAGAAACACTTATTTTAAAAAAGATGGCGACATTTTCCAATGGATTAAATCATATCATTTAGTCAGCGCGCATTGCACCAGCTCACCATGAAGGGGCCGAGAAGCGTCGCCGCGGTAACCGCCTCAGAGCTCCCGTCGCCCGGGTCGCCGCGAGTCAACTTTGCCGCTCCTCCTCGCTAATTGGCACCGGGCGGCCCCGCACCTGCTGCTGCAGCCCAGGGCGGCGACATGTCGCTCTTAAATACGTACGTACGCGAATACGCGTTACATTACGTCACACGCGTGGAAAAAGGAGCCGCCGTCGCGCGTGAGCCCCGTGCGTGAGCGGCCGCCGACAACGACCCGACGCCGGACGGCTGGGGAGCCATCGTGTTCGCCGACGACGCGGCTAACACCTGTAAAGAGAACCGTTGCGAGGGTAACGGCTACTTCCGGCATGGCTGAAACAATAAAACAATCAGAGGGGTTTCGCCCAAAACTGGTAAAGCACAGTTTCAAGAACCTTATTTGTCGTCTTTTATTTTGAAACGCCCCGTGTTCCTTTTTTGTCCTTTTATGACAAAAACTTGACTCGGATTGGAACGAGTGTTCTGTGGTCGAAAAAAGAAAAGCACGCGGTGCAGTAGTGGCGACGCTCACCTGGATTGGCTCGCCGCTTCACGTGACCACTACACTCCACCACTCGCATGCAAACGAATTTCCCAGCAAACAATGAATAGCTGCCATAAACTCAGTCTCATTATGTTTCTCTCTGTATTCTGTTTTAAACCGAGCGAACGTGGCGAAATACGCCGCGTTTCCGTCTTGGCGGACGGGGGCAGAACACAATTCTGCTTAGCAACGGGCAACCGTGTGACCTGTGGTCAAGTTATCATTTTGTAGTTGAAGAATCTGGAAATGTTATTTCTCTAGTCAATGGCCGTCACGTAAAATATAAAATGCCATGATGGTGTATTTAATTTGAAAGGCATCATTGGATCTGAAAAAAAAAACATGGAAGAACAACAAAAAAATAATCTAATTTTAATATAAAGTTTGTATCTTGCTTCATTTGCGTCCAAATATTTATAGATGTCATTATTTCTGGAGTGATTGAATTTGATTATTAAAAAAAAAAACAATCAAATATGATGCATAATTTTTCAGCACTGGAGCTTCGTCACCCTCATTAAGAGAGCACAAAGGCCCACCGACATCGTCATCATTATGATCAGCTCGCGTGTGGATGTTGGATGCAGGCGCCGTGAGGTGCCAACAGACCAAGGTGAGGCTCTCTTGTGTATCACGTTGCGGCTCATCAAATCGAGTCAGCCAAACAGCCGCCAGCCGTCCTGCATTAGCTTTCAAGGACACACTTGGCAGCCTCTGAGTAGTTGAGCTTCTGGGCAAAAAGGAAAAAAAATTCTGGACCATTCCACCATGTTTGTCAAGCCGACTGTTGATCGGAACATTGCAAGTGGTAATTGACTCCTTGTAGCATCTACTTTTCAACTGTCGCTTCACACATTCAAACTACCTGTGGGGAAAAGCATGTGTTGAACTCCCTCACCTTAAAAAGTGTGGCTATTTGAAAACAGCAACAAAAAAAAATCTAAGATTAAAAAAAAAAAGAAAAATACACACGCATTAAAGAACAGTGAGAACAATCTGACGTTGACGTTCATCTTTTTTTCCAATTGAAAAAATAACAAAATCACAGTGCCTTGTAAAAATATATATAATCATTTCCTTTCTTTAAAAACAGAGCAGTAAAACTTCTCCAATTTACAAAAAGCTGTATAAAATAGTTCAAAGACAAAATGAGTCTTTTTTGCTCGCTCTAACTGAACGAAGCTCCGTCTTCCCTCCACTCGGCTTGGCGCCTCTGGTGAACGTGCTGCGGCTCCTGAGAACTCAACACCGCGTCCACGGAGATGGGCGACCAAAAACGATCCAGCATCTGCGCAATCTTCTCCTGAGGTACACCATGCTTGTTCCGCCTGTTCGGGGGGGGGGTGGGGGGGTGGAAAACAAAAGCATTTTGTTGACTGTTGTCTGGTGCCAATAGTGCCCAACCAAAATGAGTTGTCAAGAGATGACACAGAACTTGTTTTCCCCCCCCGATTAGAAAGTGCTGCGGCCTATGGAAATGAAGCTCCACCGAGGAGTTTATCGTTGCTAGGCACCAAGATGCCACCAGATGGCGCCTACGCAATAGTTTCAAGGACCTTTGGACTTGAGCACAAACAGCAAACGTGGATCGGCTCCCGAGAGTAACCCTCAAAATAGTGTTCTGTTTGACCTAAAAAAATAAAAAAATGAAGCAACCTCAAGAAAGAAAAAAAATGTTACTTCTCCAGCTCGTAGGGATCATACTTCCAGCTGGTGTCTGGTTCACAAAAGTCTACCCGGTATCCTTGCTGTAAGGCCTGCGGATGGGAGGGGGACGGGGAGGGGGGGGTTGACGGTCAGATTATAAAAAGGAAAGTGCCATCTCCATGTTGTAGCCAGAAGCTACTCGCCATTTGGACGTAAGGCTTCATCTCCCAGGCTTGCAGGTTGGTGTTGTCGATGATGACGGGAGAGCGTCCGTCGCGCATGGCGGCGCAAGCTGAAAGGCAGGCCCACACCGACAACTTTTGAACCGAAAACAGTACCACCGAACGAACGTGCTGACAACACACAATTTTTTTTTATTCTTGATAGCTTTTTTTTTTCTTTTGCATTCCTCGTGAGTAACGCTGCATTTTCTCACCTCTTCGATGGTTCCACTCGTGTGCGTCTCCGAGAAGGCCCGCTTGGTAGCGGTATCCGCCGTTATGGGCAAAGTAGTCGTCTGTGCTCAGGATGAGGCCGCTGGGAGCCGTCGCCAGCAACTCCCTGTCAGAGAGATATTCATGAAAAAAAATAAGAATAAATAAAAAGCAGCAACACGTGAAAATCTCAAGAGTTGGATTTGAGCACAGTCCAAACCGACAAATTTGAGCATTTTCACATCCTTATGAGAAAAGTCATCAGATTATCGTATTTCTCTAAGAAACGAAGATACTCTAAGACAGGGGTGTCCAAACTTTTTGCCAAGGGGGCCAGATTTTATGTGGTAAAATGTCGGGGGGCCGACCTTGGCTGACATTCTTTACATTGAACAACAATATTGTTCAACAAGTTTTAGTAAGCCAGTCTGTTTCACATTTCCATTTTTATTTGAATTTCAACAATCTTAAGAATTTCTTTTGGTTCATTTGAAACAGGAATTTGAAATATGACATATCAGTCAATATAAACACGGAGTGTTGTCTTGTTAACTCGTGAGTGATGCCCTCTAGTGTCTAAATGCTATTACTCATTTAGTGAATGCTATTACTCATTTAGCCACTAGAGGGAAGCAGTACTCTATGAAACATCACTCACCAGTCTACGAGACCTCAGTCAATGCAACACGTGTTCCATTGCGCCCAACCTGCGGGCCAGACGGCACTGATTTTCTGACGGGGGCCGAGGGCCGGATGAAATTCGACCGCGGGCCGGATTTGGCCCGTGGGCCGGACTTTGGACATGCCTGCTCTAAGATCTTATCGAGTGGGTTTTAGTACGCATCACAGAAACTGGTTAAGATATTCAACATGTCTAGCCCACTTCAAAAGACGTACCTCGCCATTGTTGTCTTCCCCGAGCCCGGGAGGCCTCTCATGAGAACGAGCACCAACGGCGAAGTTCTGTCCAAGTTGTCATAGCAACGCTGTTGCTGACTGTCATCTTGTTCAGAATGACTCTGCGGTGCGTCGCAGAACCACCCGGGATCATGCGCACCACCGTCGCCATTACCCGGGTTGCCATGGTCATAACGAGGTGTCCCCCAGAACGGCCGACTTGTAGCGGGATACCAGTCGGCGGCGGCGGGATTCCCGTGGCGGGGTGGAGGTGAACAGCGCGGGTATGGAAAAGAAGGCTGGCGGAATCCGTGGGACGCTCGGTGACTCGGAGTTGGGTGCAATGCCGGAGGAGGATAATAATCCGGGCGATACCGAAGAGACGCCCCGTGAGTGGAATACGGCTTGTTTTTGTGCCAGTGAGGCCACGATGGGTGTTTGACTGGAGCTCTCCTGATGTCGTCGTCCCCGAGAGGTTTTTCCGGACGTCTGCTTGTTGATGAAGTTTCCAGTTGGATACAAGTGGCCCGTTCCTTCTCGACTTGATCGTCAATGGCTTGGATCTCTTTGTAAAAGTCACTCAGCGAGTCATCAATGTTCTTCTCCGGGGGGAAGGCGGGACCAATGAAGGTGGCGCTGGTGAATCCCACCTCCTTTAAAACGCGTTGGACATCCGTCGCCTCTTTGCCGACAGCTTCACCCTCGGCGGTAATTTCGTCCTTGTCCGCTGGAGCATCGGCAGAAATTTGGATGCATGAGGGAGCCGCTTGAGACATCTACACAAGATTTTTTTTTTGAAAAAGCTCTTTCAATTTAAAGTAGCGCTGCAAGGGTCACGCGTCTGTAGAATATATTGATCATTATCCCATCTTACCTAATGTAATTGTGCATTGTGAGGCGTGGGTAATTATCTCTGACCACTTGGGGTCGCTGTCATATTCTACACTGTCGTATCTGTGACTTTGAAAATGTGTACGGGGCACTGGTTTATAATGGCGTCAAAATCACGTTGCAACGCGTCCGTTTGAGGAAGTGCATTGGCTGTTTTGTCTCCTTCGGGTATCCGTAGCGCAAAGAGAACAGCGAAATATGGTAGCCTCTTGTTGGGGAGGCATACGCTGGGCAAATACAGCGAGCAATTACGTCACCTACCATTATCAAAAATAATTACGTTGTGATTCAAGTTTTTTTTTTGCATATTACTGAAACGAATACTTTTTAAAAAATGAATTAACGTTGAAAAATCAAAGCATCACACAAACTGCTCCTTTTACTATAATGACTACTTCGCTTGTGAAATTGTACACTTGCTTGTTGTCTCGTTTTAATTCAGTAGAGTGGGAGGCCTTAAAGTCTCAGCGTTATGACTTTTTCTAAAATCTCATCGCGGGGCATTCTATTGTTATGAAAAAATATGGCACTTTGTTAATTCCACTTGTATACCAGCCATTAAAAAGTAAATAGCCTATAATATCAGATATATATATTATATAGAAGCCAGCTAACTAAAGAAGCCAGCTGGCGATTCAATTCAATGTTACACCGGAGCCGCGTCAATTAACTTGACACCATCACATAAATTAAATGTTACCAGTTACCGTTCAACGCCCAAAACGCGCTTACTGCTTACCTTAAGTTATGTGATGAAACGAAACGAAAGCACGGGCGAGATGACAGCTAACTGCAACATTGCTAAAGCTAATTCAGTGTTTACGGATGTGACATCATTCGCTCATTGTGACGTCATTCACTTTTACGTCGAAAGCGCCGCTTAATGGCCGGCGGGAGACGTTGCATTTTTTTTCTCTCTTTCAATCAGTTCCTCTTGCTGCAAATTGCTTTTTTTTACGTTTTTACATACAAAACAGTAATACTTACCTTGATTGTGTTTGTAATATTGTATTGTATACCTAGTTAAATATACCCGATTATATATTTTTTCCTTTGAGATACCTCCATTATATATAGAGAGAGACAAATAATTTATTCAAACATGTTTTTTTTACATTGTGGCTCCCTTTAACAATGCAGCAGAGTGCAGTTATAGTGCCTCATTGGAACGCAAGGCCTGCGTATCAATCATAGCGAGCTCATGGTCGTTCACCCACGCTTCCTCCTCCTTTTCATCAGGCGGACTTGCAGACACAGGCGCCAGGTTTGGGGTGCGTACAGTTTTTAAGGTGCTGGCTCTCCGAGGAGGGTTGAAGGTCTTCTTGACGAAAGGCGAAGCAGCCAGGCCCACTGGGAGAAACAATGGCGGAGGAGACGGCACGCGAGAGAGGTAGTCCACAGCTCGCCTCCTCTTCAAGCTTCTCGGGTCCTTCTCCGACGAAGAAGTGTCGGCTGCGGCCTGGAGGTTCCTGCTCGGTGGAGTGAAGGAGCCGAGGCTTCTGACCGGCTGCTGAGATGTGGTCTGTAAAGGGCAACACGCTTATAAGACAAATTACGCAAACCGAGCACAAGTGGAGAAGAAACCTTACGTTTGTCAACGCGTGTTGCGTGGGTGTAGTTTTCGGCGGCAGAGCGGGAGAACACACGTCCCTCTTGAGCACCTGGGCGAGTTTGTCCTCGGCGCACACAAAGAACGTCTCTTGTTCCTACAATACACGGATGCAAACATGACTACCACGCACCTCATCCAGCCTCCGAAGCCGTCGTCTCACCGACGCAACCATCAAACTGACTACACCCAATTCAGAAACCTACTGACCCACCCCCACCCCAATCCCGTTTTCCCCTTCCGAGTACCCATCTCAGCGACTTATCCGGGCATCAAGAAATGCTCTTGAGCCGAGAGAACGTAGGTGCCGTTGCTGTAACTTCAGACATTGTTGATGACAGTTACTCCGTACCTGCAGGAGGTCCCTGAGCCGCCCGAGGGCCTTTTGAAGATGCTCCTCTTTGGGTTTGGTGGAGAAGACGGTGAGGTCCCCCGCGTACACGACGGGGGTGGGCCGGGTGGAGCGGCCCCTCAGCTGCAGGTTGCTCAGCGCGAGCAGCGCGCCGGGTTTCACGACGTCCGCCAGGCCGGCCTGAAGCAGGCTGCTGAAGCAGAGGACCTTCACAAAATTCACCTTGCCGTCCACCAGGTAGAAGGCAGGAGAAGGGCCTGCGTCAACAACCAAAGATGTCAAATCAAGGTCTGCTGGATTCAAGTCAATGGAGGCTGGCGCACGGACCTTTTCCATCCAGCACACTGACGACGCATCCCGTCAGATCAACCTCCCCGCACGGAGGGTCAAATTCCAGCTTTTGAAGAGCCACAAAGTCGGTAGACACTCTCGGTCGAAAGCATGTTGATAACCATTCCGGAGAAGCCTAAGGGGGCGGGGGGATCAGTTCATTGGGTGTTTGATTTCACGTCCCTACCGATGCCCGACTATTAACCAACTTGCCTAGTTAAGCAAGTAAAAGAATGAATACCGGTCACCTGGAGTTCTTGAAATTGTGTTTTCTTGGTGGCGCTGAGCTGAAGTGCCCCAACAGCGCCACGCTTCTTCCTGTCCGACGTGGCCAAGTTGTAGACTTTGTATCGACGACTTTCCTTCAACAAGGCCTGCACATCCGAGGACGGTCGCCAAAGGTTCAACTGGTAAACTTGAGACCAAAAAAAAAGAAGACGTGAGTGTACGTAGAATATTGGTTAGGTAGGTGACATAGCAAAAGGCGGCGGCTCACCGTCGCCGGTGGGATTCAAAGAGTCGGCGACGCAGAGTCTCCAGACAGGGGTGACGTCTCTCTGAGGGCAGCTCGTTTGGCCGCCGTCCGTGTTTTTTTCCGTCGCGCGACGGTAGCGATCCTGCATTTCGGCCCGTTTCTTGTCCATGAGCGAGCGGCCGTACGCCCGCAGCGTCTCCAGCTGCTGCTCGCTCAGAAGGGCCTGGAAGCAGGAAGTCAAAATTTTGACCTTGAAAGCGATCAAACTTACATAGCATCGACTGTTCCTGCACCTCGCATCTTCTCTTCACCCCCCCCCCCCTCACACACACTTAAAAATACCTCCTAATCCATCTTAGCTTCCTTCCTACTCATCCAAACGACCCACCGTGCTCTTCAAACAGTATTTTGTTACCTCAAGTCCAGCGAGGTCGTCTCCCACAGCCTCGTAGAGCTCCTGCCCGTCCTGCAAGCTTCCAATATCTCGATGACTGACGCTCCTTCTCCTCAGTTGACGTTTGCTGTCTGCAAATGACCACAGTTCAATTTGCTTTGGGGGAAAAGTCATCTTTTGTATTCTTCCCCATTCGGGTACCAATCATAGCATGTCCGGCCTGCCGCGAAAGTTCGAAACTGGCCCCCTTAAGTCACGATAATCGGCACCTTGCACAACAATAATAGAAGTGGAAGTGGATCCGAGTCGTACCGATGTCCTCTTGTTCAAACTCTGCTTGTATCTTGTCGTAAAGCACCTCCATGGCCTTTTGCTTGCGGCCGTTGTGGCGCGCCGCCTCCTCCTCTTCGGCACGGGCCAAGCGGAAGACCACGCCTCCGTCCGACTTCCTCTCCATCCACTGAATATGTATACGCATAGTGTAAATTTCACCCAAATATTTTGTTTATCGATTCCAGCGAGTACCTGAACGGGGTAACTTCTCAGCACCACAATGTCCACGCAACCGACAGGCCCCCCGTTACTGAACAGTGACGACAGAGGAAGCAGGTACGGCCGAGGATCTTTGTAGAATCCCAGCTTGGTGTCCCATCGCGCGGGTCTGCTGCTGTTGGCGAAAATCTAAAATAAAATGTTTTAAATTACAATATGAGATCTTGTTTCTTGCTGCGTGTCAACGACAGCCACAAAGCAGGTGAGGAATCCATCCATCCATCCATCATCTACCGCTTATCCGGGGCCGGGTCGCGGGGGCAACAGCTTTAGCAGGGAAGCCCAGACTTCCCTCTCCCTAGCTACTTCTTCCAGCTCTCCCCGGGGGATCCCGAGTCGTTCCCAGGCCAGCTGGGTGACATAGTCTCTCCAGCGTGTCCTGGGTCTTCCTCGGGGTCTCCTCCCGGTGGGACATGACCGGAACACCTCACCGGGGAGGCGCTCAGGAGGCATCCGAATCAGATGCCCAAGCCACCTCATCTGGCTCCTCTCGATGTGGAGGAGAAGCGGCTCTTGGAGGAATCTTGGTGTGGATTATTGACTCTGATCAGAGTTTTGCCCAAAATGGTCTACCCGCACACAGGAAGGCGGCTCTGTCCGGCACATGTGCGATTCCACAGTCTGAACTAGTTCCGATTAGCTAACGAGCCAGGAGAAAAGGTCACAGTCACACAAGGGCCTAGCGCAAGTCACCTTTCTCTACTTATGTACCGGTTAACACCTCGAACAATCATCCCTCACCCTCGAAAAAAAAAAAAAAAAAGAAACACGTTGCCTTGCATGTACCTTCAACATAAGCGATTGGGGCGCTTCCAGCGGCGCACAGGCTTCCTGCGAACCCACCAGCTGAGCGCCGTGGATGATGAGCTTCCCGCCTGCGGCCAGTCGTCCCTTGCGAAGCAGAGCGCTCAAGGGCTCATCCAGCTGCGCCTTCACCGAGTACCAGCCGTCGGTCAGCCACACCACCGCGCACGGGTTCGCCACCCGGTCTTGGGAGACCACCCCGCAGATGCAGAGAACCAGAGTTTTGGCCGGCGTGTCGTCCTTTTCCATGATCTTCCTCAGAGCGGGTCTGCGGCTGTGGTCCACCTCCACGTCATATCTGACACGCACGTTGATGAGTTGGTGATTGCAATAAGACCGAAATAGGCTGACGGGCGGCTTCACAGTGCAGAGGTACCGGGTTCGATTCCGGCTCTGGCCTCCCTGTGTGGAGTTTGCATGTTCTCCCCGGGCCTGCGTGGGTTTACTCCGGGTGCTCCGGTTTCCTCCCACATTCCAAAAACATGCGTGGTAGGCTGATTGAACACTCTAAATTGTCCCTAGGTGTGAGTGTGAGTGCGGATGGTTGTTGGTTTCTGTGTGCCCTGCGATTGGCTGGCAACCGATTCAGGGTGTCCCCCGCCTACTGCCCGAAGACAGCTGGGATAGGCTCCAGCACCCCCCGCGACCCTAGTGAGGACCAAGCGGCTCGGAAGATGAATGAATGAATTAATGAATAGGCTGACAGGTGAGCTGGAGCTTGTCCCAGCCGGCGCCCGGCACATAAGGACAAACAACCGTTCACATGGAGGACAATTGTAACGTTTTGGGAATGTGGGAGAGAACTTACGCAACCATGAAGGGGGGTTGGGGGGGGAACACACGCAAAGCCCACATGGGTAAGCCGGAACTTGGATTCAAACCCCCGACCTCAGAACTGAAAGGCAGGTGTGCTAAGCACTCACACACACACCACGCTGACCCTTATTGCGTCTTGACCCAAAATGGCTGCTTCAAACCAAAATGGCTGACTGATTATCCGGGGCATGGCTGCTTGAAACGTATTTGTGTGCCCCGTTATGACAAACATGTCCACTAAATATCATGTCAATCAGTGATTTCAGGGGCTTCCCCCCCCCTCCCCCTTTCAGCGCAGCCTTTGTCCTTCTCACCTGTACTTGAGCTGCAGTAGAACCCTCTCAGGTGTGAGGCAGCGGCCTCCCATAGTTTGCGGGAAGGACCTCTCCATGGAAGCCAGCTTCCACACGATCCACCTGTAGTGATTGTACACCCACTCGTCAGCGAGCAATTTGGGATCCACGCCGGGCGTGTCGCACAAGGCTCTGCGGGGGAGACATCACAAAACGTCGCCAATTTGAACAAAAAAAAAAATTCTCAAAATTCCATCCAGCACACGTTTCAAGCTTCGGTCGCTGCGTTCTATTAATTCACAACAAAACGGCACTTAATAATTCTACACGCTGGACTTTTAAGCACGTATCACATTCCTAGTTTGACAATCAGCGACCTGCAGAACTGCTCTTTGCCGGCCGTCCCGTCCTCGCTGGGAATCAGCCGCCCGCCGTCCGCAAGTCGGATGCCGCTTTCGTCTGCGAAGGCGTCCTTTTTGAAGAACAGCTCAAGCCGAAAGCGAAAAGCCTCCGCCGTCTCGCCGGTGATGTCGCACACGTGACGATGCACTCCGTATTCATACAGCTGTAAACCCAAGCCGACAAAGTCCAAATACGTAGAAGATAAGCACAAAGGGGGGGGTTGAAAACTCACCTGCTTCTGGGTGTACTTGGCAGGGGGCCTGCAAGCCGCCGCATCCCTCAAACGTATCCTGGTGGCTCCCGAGGTTTTAGCTCGAAACAAGCTGCCAGGCAGAGGCCTCACCGTTTGCCGCATCTTCTTCCTGATCCTCATGTCTTGCATGTCTCGGGCCAGCTGCACGTTCGCTAGCGGCGGCCCAAAGCAAGGATTCATCTCTCTCTTGTGTCCCGTAACGAAAAGATGCAAAATGTTTACCTTGACCCCAAGATGCGTCGGTAGGTGGGATGTGGCCGTAGAAGGGATCGGTCATACTTTGGTCTGAGGCGGTTGTGGGCGGGTCTTCATTGTTTTGCGTCGACTTTTTAGAGAAGAGTTTCGTGGAATCCCATTCGACGACTGTCCTCTGTCTTTTAAACGGAGGAACGAAGGCTGGAGGCGTTGCGATGTCGCTCCTCCTCGGTCGGGCCTCGGTCTTCTTGAAAAATGGCAACGTCAACCCCGCCGGCGAGGGCTGCTGGTTGCTCTTCGATGAAGCGGCGGCCGCTACGGAAGCCGTGCCGTCTCTGTATGATGGGGGGGGGGGGGACAAGAGTGTGACGACGGTGCGTGTGATGGTCGGACGCTATCGGCCGGCGGCTCACCTGCGCGGCCTGGTGATGTTTGGGCCGAGTGTGACGTCGTACTTGAACACGGGCCTGTCCTTCAATAGACCTTCGAAAGAAACGCAGTAAAAATAAGCCAAATGAAAAGTACGCGGGGTGGAACGTCATAATACTTGTTAAAATGTGGACACGTGAAGGCCTTTGAGACGTTGTGATGAGTTGACTTGACCTCAAAACCTCCGCAGGCTAAATTTTGCTCCTCGGCAACTTTGGTCAGATTTTTTAACAATTGCAAATCTGTCAATTGGACTCTCAGAATTGTCAAGCGGCGTCGTACCTTTGGGAGAACTCGTTTGCGGGCAGAGCGTCGATCCTCGCGGGCTGTCGAGAGATCTGTCAAATTCTTCCAGGAGTCTTCTTTTCGAGGGAGGCTGCCCTAGAATCATTGAAATCATCATCACACGACAATTAGTTCCTGCTTCAAAACCGAAGCTGACGGCAAGTCCGCGACGATGCCGATTGGGTCTTTACCGGCCAATTCGGTGCCCTCGGCGAATCTTTTCTCGCGTGCTTGCTCCCGTGCGGGCGGGCAAGAGGCGCTTTCCAACGTCATGGAAGGTCCGGCGAGACTCTCGTCCTGCAACAAAGCTTTGGTGCAGTCCAGCGCTTCCTGGGCCAGAAACAACTGCTGCGTTTCAGTACAGTCGGTCAGGTCCAAGGACTCCAAGTTTACAATTGCGGCTTCCTCCGGCATCGGGATCGTTCCTCCGCCTAAGGCAGCCGACGCTTCCTGTCCGCGACCTCCGACGACCTC
Organism: Hippocampus zosterae; assembly: GCF_025434085.1. Taxonomy (NCBI): domain Eukaryota; kingdom Metazoa; phylum Chordata; class Actinopteri; order Syngnathiformes; family Syngnathidae; genus Hippocampus; species Hippocampus zosterae. Next base: position 25,633,175 of record NC_067460.1, on the reverse strand, counting down.
CGCGTGGGCCATTTCGTCTGCGGCCGCTGGCTTGTTCTCTCTTTCGCAAGCGCTTGGACCTGGATTAAGTCCAGATACCAAAGGCACACTGAAGGTTTTTCCCCGTGCGTCGGCTGCTTGGACACCATCACTGAGGCCGATGTCATCAAACAGAGCTTTGGCTTTCTGCAGCGCCTCGGTGGAAAAGGACGCGGGCTTCCCGCTGGCTGCGCTGAATCCGCAATGGCTTATTTGGCTCGGACCGACGCCGCATTGCTCGCCGGGGGGATTATTTGCCATCTTTGACCATCGGAAGCCGGCATCTTTGTCCACGACGCTTTCATCCAGCAAGGATTTTGCTCTCGCCGCGGCGCGGTCAGACACAAGAACTTTTTTGCCACTGGCTGCGCTAAAGCCCCAACGGCTGGCTGCGGATGCGCGGGCCGCATCACTTGTGCTTTCGGGACTCTCGGCGGAGAAGGATTTTGACTTCTTGAGAGCAGCGGACCCAATCGAAGATCTTCCGCCGTCGGCCGTCCGGAGTCCCGCATGTTGCGGACCGTCCCGTTTGGCTTGTGGCAAACTAGCGTCGCGGTGGAGCTTCTGGTTTTCACCCTCAAAATCATTGAAGAGAGATTTGGCTCTCGTCATCGCTTCATCAGAAACGGACAGGCTCCTCCCGCCGGCAGTAGAGAATCCGCCGCCGCTCGGGGAAGATGAGCAAATGGACGATGATGAAACTGCGGGTTTGGCCAGGTTCTTATAACGCCTGGTGTTTTTATCGTCTCCAAATGGAGCAGCGTTCTCGTTTCCAAGCCGGGTCTCAGGGATATTTTTGCTCACTTGAACATCTGACGTTCCATCTCCAGCGGCCCTCGTGTCCGAAGTCGAGCCGAGATCGCCAAAGAGGGACTTGGCAGAAAATGACGCAGGTTTCTGGCTAGGTGTCAAGAACTCACTTTTTCTCGCTAGCGGATCATCGTTCGGATGCTCCTCGACTGAATCGCAATCGTCGAGCAAGAATTTGCCTCTCTGAAGCGCAGCGGAAGAAACGGTGACTCGTTTGCCTCCCGCTGTCTGAAATCCACCCGCTTCACAGTCGACGCCCGAGGAGCCTCCGGGTTTCATTTTTGCGCCGGGGTCATCCTGGTGGTCTTCTTGGAAAAAATCTTTGGCTTTTGCTACAGACACGGGTAGCGTGCTCCCACTGGTGGCGGAGAATCCGGCGCCACTCAGGGAAGAAGAAGAAGAAGCGACATCCAAAGATGGATTTGCAGGCTTTTCCCCATGACGATGAAGCCAAATGTTTGGAGCATCCGTCTTCACGTTCAACGCCTTTACGCAGACTATGGACGGATTCTCTTTTGCGGACGTTCGGTCGTGACTGTCCGCCATGCCTTTGAAGTGAGCGTCCGCTCGTAGCGTCACCTTGTGGGGTAAACAACCAGCCAACGTTTCTTTGCTTGTGCTATTCCCTCGTTTCGAGCCATACGGAGTCAGAGCGGGACTCTCCAAGGTGGAGCCCGGGTCACCTCTGGCTGCAAATGAAGCTGGCAGGAAGTCACTTTTCCCCGAGGTTTGTTGTTCCTCAACCGCAAGGTTTTCGTCGAGCAAGGGTTTGATTGTCGGAAGAGCAGCGGAAGAAGCGCCGGCGACGTTTCGGCCCGCAGCTGCCAGGTCAGCGCGTTGGACGCCTAAAAAGCTTCCGTGTTGCATTTTGGAGCTCGGGGCATCCCCGGCGTCTTCTCGCAAAAGATCTTTGGCTTTTTTCAGGGCTGCCGCAGACACGAGGACCTTCTTCCCACTGGCAGTCGAGAACCCACCGGCACTCAGTAAAGAAGAAGAACCGATCTCCAAAGATGGATTTGCTCCATTATCATCACGCTGTCCATTTTCTACCTGATCATTTGGACAGTCAATCTTATCCCCAATCGTGGCATTTGCCGTTTTTGCGTCCTTTGCGCCAGAAACAGACGGACTCTCCGGACCGCGGTCGAGGTTGTCGAAGAGAGAGTCGTCGGCAAAGAGTGAATTTTCTGAAAAGGACCCGGGTTTCTCGCTGGCAGACAGCAGCTCACTCTTTGTCGCCGTTGGAGAACAGACCGGATGTTCCTTCACTTCAGAGCAATCGTCGAGCAAGAGTTGTGCCTTTTTGAGCGCGGCTGAGGAAACAGCAACTGGTTTGCCTTTCGCCGTCCGGAACCCGCCCGTCTGATGGTCAACACCTTTGAGGAAAGAGGAGGTTCCGTTTTTAACGTCTGCACTCGGGTCATCTCCGCGGTCTTCTTGCAAAAGCGGTTTGGTTTTTGTCAAGGCCGCCGCAGACGCCAAAGTGTTTTCCCCACCGGCAGCGGAGAATCCACCACCGCCACTCCAGTTCGAAAACTCCAGCTCCAACCAGGAACTTGCAGCGTTTTCACCGTTTTGATGCTCTGGCTTTTCATTCTCAACGGGATGGAGTTGACCATCCGTCGTCTGCACGTCGGCAGCATTTCCTCGTTGTCCGTCGTTTGTCGTTCCACCGGAAACGGAGAGACTCTTTGAAGCGGAGCGCAGCTCGTCAAAGGGATCATTGGCTGAAAACGAGCGAGGCTTCGCGCTCGCCGTCAGCGGCGGCTCACTTTTGCCGAATGCTCGCTCGCATGCCGGATGTTCCTCAACTTCATGACAAACACCGAGCGAGGATTCCGTTTTCTTCGGCGCAGCGGAGGAAACCCGTTTAGCTCCTGCGAACTGGGATCCACCCGGCAGAGGGTCAACCTGCCCGATTCCCGATTCCTGATTCCGAAAGTCCTCTTGCCGGGCGCGCGCAAGCATGTTGCCGGGACTTTTTGGAGCGCTTTGATCGGGTATGGCGGATGAAAAGACGCCTCCGAGCGGCTCCTCCGTGTCGTAGCCGTCGACGAATTGCTGCTCATTCCGAGAGGTGCGCACGGGCAGATCGGACCCGTCGTTTTCAACACTCGCCTCCGAATCCTGAAATAAATGTTTGGTTTTCTTCAGACATTTTTGGGAAACTGTCACAACACTTTCTTCAGCTTCTTTTTCCGTAGTATGTGCATGTAGGGGTTGCCTAGCAACAGCGGATTCTTCAAGATGAGTCGTACCGCATGAGGTCAAAGTCGTTTTCTCGTTTGCCTCCGCGCAAAAGCTGTCATCGAAATCGATCCCGGACAGCAAGTGTGCCTCAAGGTCTTTGTCAGCTTTCCAGGAGAGGGCGGAGGCCTCTTTGCCCGGTTGTTTTAACTTGGCGGTTCTGAACTGGGTGAAGTCAAACTGGCTGCCCGCTTCTTCCAGGAGGGCGCACAACGCCTTCACGTCAGCTTTCTGGGAGGCGGTCAGCCGGCAGCTGGACCGGTCGCAGTTTCGGGCCCGGGAAGCGGGAGCCGCCGCTGCGGGAATTTCCTCTGTCGCATCACGGGCGCATTCGAAGGCTCGGTCGGCTTGACCCGCAACCGCGTTTGCGTTTCCGGGACAATTTGAAGCATCCTGAACCGGCTTGACCAATGAAGAGAAGCCTTGAAGCGACTCGTTTATGTCGGAACTGTCAAACGGCAAATTGTTTTGGGAAGCTTTTGGTGGACAGCTCGGGGGAGAATACGACCCCGCAGGAATTTCCTCTTTGGGATCACCATCGCAACCGGTGACTCCATCAGCCTGACATGTGACCGTGTTCACGTTTGCGGGACTTTTTGGAACATTTTGAGCTTGTTGGAAGGAGCCATCGAAGCCTTGTAGCGTCTCCTCCCTTTCATCACTATTTTCCCACATACACTTTTCAGAGAGACTTCCTCGACAGCTCAAAGCAGAATCGGACGTTGTGGGAGTTTCCTTAGCAGGGACGCTTTTCATGGGTCGCCGCTGAGCATCACACACGTCAAAGAGTTGATCATCTTTCTGCGGGGCGCCTGCCGATATTTGCATACTCTGGTTCGAAGTCGTTTGGAATTCCGACACTTGAATCGAGGGAAGGGAAATATTTACAATTTCTTGCTTCCTTTCACAACAGTCGGATTGAAGTGAAACCAGAGGTTGGGTTGAGTCTTTGAAACTCCCTCGCGTGTCTTTGGTGTCAATCCACGTTCCAAGTAAAACCTCCTCCAAACACATCTCGTGTTGTTTGGTAGGCGTGGACTCGAACGTCCGCCGGTGATGCAGTTCCTGTTTCTCCGAGCGGGCCGCAGTCGCATGCGAGACGTCGGCATCGGCCGACAGGAAGCCACTGTCGCTCGGCGCCGGCTCATCGACGGACTCGTCGAGAGGTACTTCATCACCGTGAAGCCCGACTTGCCTTTTGGCCTTCCGTCGAGCAACTCTCAGCGCGGTCAGACAGGCAAACGGGGAGAAGCCGCAAGGAGGAGGAGAAGGTGGAGCAGGAGGAGGGGGCGGGCCCACTTGAGGTGGTGCGCCCGGATAGGACATTTGACTCAAGTCTTGCGCAAATGCTCGGCAAAGCTGCGACATCTCCAAATCCTTCGTGTTGACTCGACGCAAGGACGACAACTTTTCTTTTGCGACGGCTTCCCGTTGCTGAAGCTCGTCCTTCCCATCCCCGACGTTACAAACGCCGGCTTCATCGTTGGCTTTCGACATCTGCACAACAGGCAGCTTATGACCTGAAATGAAAATACAAAAGTCAATGCCGCTGATGTCCAATGAAAGGCAACCATCTCCATATTGTAGCGGCCTGTGTAACGTGAGTCAAGACTAACAATGACTAACAATACCCCCCCTGCAAAAGTAAATAAACAACAAGAATTCCAAGACACGTGCGTTTTAGGTTCACCATTTCCTTCAAATTAAAATGTGCTCGATTGATACCAACTTGCATCAAAATGTGAGTCTGCGTGTGCGGAAAATTCAAGCAAAAACGTGCACTTCAGACGACAACAAGTGTATACAGCACGTCGAGGCGTTTTGGTGAAATACCTTGCACCGAGTTGTTCTTTAACGAGTGCTTCTCCTTATCAATGGTGTAAATAAAGGCCGTCTTTTTCCGGGTGAATCCAGCACACTTGAAAGACGCTCCGACCGGACTCTTGGCTCGTGTTGTGCATTTATCTTGCACTTGGGTGGCAACGGTGGTGGCTGGAATTTCTGATAGAGGCAACGGTGTCCACAGTGTCATTTCGCTATCTTCGGTTTCCACTGGAGGATTTCTGCATAGCGCTTGATCGGATTCTCTTTGCTCCGAAAACGCAAGCTCGGACTCCATTGAGACATCCAAGGGGCTGCTGCCGTGTTCTTTTTCTTCCGTCCTTCTCGTTGTTTCGGTCTTCACCTGCCTCACTACCGAACTGCTGTTGGTCAAAAACACGGGCAGGCTGTTCTCGGTCCCGTCAGGAACACTGGGCGCCGGGCTACGGATCGCCTCAGGGGGCGGCTGGCTCCGGGTGCCATCGTTGTGCTGCGGGGATGGCCGAGGGGACATTTGGAGCGTTGGATGAGGGCAGGCCTCTGGGCAATCAGAATCTGTAACGTGGAGAAGGAGCGTTGTTCAATATTCTTTGGCAGAATCATAATCTGATTTTTTTTGGGTGGCCGGGAAGTATTTTTTAATACAAGTAATTACGACTTCACCATTTCATTAGCATTGGTTAGTGATAGACCACGACATGTTCTGACTTAGCATACAAATTTGGATGACGTCAGTGCCGAAATACAGAACTGTCGTCATCTGAGGATTTCCATTCATTGAAATGGCGGAAGGAGATTTAAGATATGATCGTTTGTTATTTGATTTACGATCATCATCGCGGGAGAAACTGAACTCACAAGTCAAAGGAGAAGTGTCACAGCATTTGTCATACCTTGCAGAAGCTCAAGCGGGTCATTGCTTTGCGTCGACGCCAACCCCTGTCTGGAATCGTTGGACAGAGATGGGAAGAGTTTCCGAACCAGCTAAGGAAAAAGTGACAAATATCATCATCGAGTATACGGTGTAGTTAAAATATCAAGTAATATGCAAAGTGTACACAAGAACTCACCACGGCACTCTTGCCCATACAAAATGTCGTCGGGCTGGGACTTTCATTTGTCTTCGCTGCAAGTGGACAAAAGCAACACAGTGGTTGTCAAGCTTTCCATACAGTAGGAATACGACAAAATTCTTGCTTACATATAATGAGGGTAGAAGGCAAAGCCGGCGGCGTATTCAGCGAGCTGGTCCACGAGATATCGGGGTGAATGTCGGCGCCCAGGCTCTCGGAGATGCGTTGGGCGTAATTGGCCTGCATCATTTCAAACCCCATTGTTGCCATTTTCCTCTCATGTCAAGAGTGTCACATTTATGGGAGAATAAATGAACTTACTGGGGACACTTGTGGCGTGTGAAGCCCATCTGAAGGAAAAAAAAAGCAACAAACAAAACAAAAACCATTAAGAAAGGACATTTTAGACTTTAAAAGGTGAAAAAAACCTGCATTTTCTTATACATTTTAATCAATACCATAATTCTAGTCAAATACAATTAAAATATTGTGTATATATAAACAACAGGCTAGTAAATTTCAATTAAAAAAATATATATAATAATTACCAAACCAGTTGGGAGTGCGTGGGCGTCCATATCCATAATTTGAATGCGGGACCCTGTGTATGACATCATGGGGTTTGTTTCACAGATTTACCAGTAATTGAAACATGCACCGGAAGCGTCACTTCACTTACGCGTCCTTGGCAAGCCCAAACAAACACGGACTCCTGGTGTCCCACGGCAGCAGTTCATTCTCTAAAAGGAAAAAAAAGGTGCACATTTTGGACACTTGGCAAAAAAAAAAAAAAAGGGAAAAAAAAGCTAAACTAGAAGCAGAGCAGCAGTGTTGTTGGATGCACAGATTTAAGTCATTATTGGCGTGACACAGCGCAATTTGATGGCTTGAATTGCTGCCACAGAGCTTGCTTTTCACTGTCTTGACGGAAGCTTGCTCCAATCATTATCTTGGGTGAAAACCCCAAGTTGACCTAACTCGATTGAATCATTTGAATGGATTCAAATCCGAAATGTAATTTTCCGCACCTTGTTGGTAGTCATTATCCGGGGATGGAACATAGCTGCGTCTGAACACACGAGGTATCGAAGAGTGTTGACTTTGGGCCACATCGGCAGCAGCAGTTTTGCGCAAAGGCGTCTTGAAGTTTGCCTCCTGGTTGGGACAAAGTTCTTCTTGGTCGTCCGAATCGGAGAGGTTTCCTTCCTTAGAGGACGCTCGTGTGGTCAACACCTGGAACCAGTCGGGGTCCAACTGTCCCAACTCTTGTCATGAAAAGAAGACGATTGTAGTTGAGAAAAAACAAACACATTTGAAACTATCATATGTATCACTAATCCATTCACTAAAACCCATACTATCTGGTCAACTAATTCAACCCCCAAAACATACATACCACCTCAGCTTGTTTGGAGGTCACTCAGACTGTGAGTCCAAGTATATACAGTACTGTGGTTCTTGGACTAGTGCGTGTTGCCATTTTTCCTTTTAGTATTTTATGCGAAGCAATGCACACAATGTTACAACGAAAAGGAAACGGTAGCCGAGTAAACGTCCATGATTCAGCGACTGAATGTCATAATGGAAACGACATTTTATTTGACTTTGTAAATTTGCTGTCATTGAAAAGAAGACTTTGGCGTGGATTGGAATGTAGGATGGCCTCAGGCGCTCATCGAGCAAATTCTTTGTGGACAGACAAGTCACATTTGTATTTGCAGTCGTTTATGTCTTGTTACCTTTGCAAAGTTCTTCTGTCAAATAGTCGTTCATGCTCCGCGAAGGGAAGAAATCCACCTCCCGAGGCTTAAGTAGTCCTAATATTAGGTCCTGTTTGGCACACCTACAGAGGGACAGGTGCCGTAAAATGAAGCTCGATTGAGATTGAACCCACTCAAAATGACACGGACGAACCTGAAAGCTGTTAAAAACGAATACGACCTTTTCGACCCACTATGAAATTAGAAAATGATGTGAATTCGACTCCACTTACCATAACGGCGTGAGGTCAACTTTTAGAACGCCAGAGAATTACACTTAACGTATCAAAGTTGTGAAACAAAACCAAACTGAACTTGGCAAAAGTGTGTCGAAGCTTCAAGGAAGCTAATGCTACAGACATCAACATTTAAGCTAGTTTTGTACTAAACAAAACTCGCGCGCCTTGCTGAATACCGGAACTCACTAGGATTGCCTTCAAAATAAGAGATTTGTTTCGGCGAAATACAAATGTACTGTGCAGTACAGTTTTTATGAACATATTGCCTTCAAAATAAGATTCACCACTTACCTTTTTGCGTGGTATTTGCAGTACTGTATTGTAGTAAATTTTTTTCACCATTTACACATTTCTGTTGTAGTACTGTATCCCCAAAACATTCATTGTACAAATGAACAATATTTGACAAAGGTACATTTTATTTTTAATTGTAACATTAAGTGTACACAACACCAAATTCAGGACATGGCAAAGACTATTTACAACATCCGACTACAAATTCTACATCTTTAAAAATATGCATCTCTTCTACTCACTATATATGCAAATTGCACTCCATCCATGCATTATCCAAACCTGAAAGTCTCGGGCGCGCCGGAGCCTATCCCAGCTCTCTTCGGGAAGTAGGCGAGCTGCACCCTGAACTGATTGTCAGTCAATCGCAGTCAAGTCACATTGCAAGTTGATAAAAACAGACTCGAATAAAGCTTCCAATAGCGCTATGTACAGTTATTCATTGAAAATAGTTTTGTCCGTAAAGAAACTAAGAAGTGTGTAACAGGCTCCAAAAATAATGTTTTCCTTAAATATAAATGTCATTTGCTAAAAAGCTGTTCCAAATACAAAGTCCATTTTTTTTGGTAATGCATAACGCACTCATAGCATTACAGTAGATCTGCAGCATTTCAAAGTAGTTTGACTACAGTCCATTTAAATCCATAATTCCCATCTAAAATGGCCGCCGAATAAAATCCCACACGTACACAAGCACACGCACACATCACTAAGTAATACATCCTCCCTTATTACGTTTTTTCTCTCAAATACATTCTTTACTGCACAGTAAAATTCTTCCACTTGTGTGAAAGAAAATTGCACAATTCCCCTTTAAGATGAATTGCAAAGCTTTGGTATGTTATTTCTATTTAGCGTGTGACCGGGAAGTATACACCACGCCAGAGTGCACAGAAATCCGCGTGCCAAGATGGTGGCAGAGTCGAGAAGATTTCAGTCTGTAATAAGATAAGGTGCATAAAACAAATGTATTGGGCAAAAACTGTCACTACTTATGGATATGGGACTTTTGTCTCTTTTTTCAAGAAAATAGCAAAATAAATATATATCCATCCATCCATCTTCTACTGCTTATCCGGGGCCGGGTCGCGGGGGCAACAGCTTTAGCAGGGAAGCCCAGACTTCCCTCTCCCAAGCTACTTCTTCCAGCTCTCCCCGGGGGATCCCGAGGCGTTCCCAGGCCAGCTGGGTGACATAGTCTCTCCAGCGTGTCCTGGGTCTTCCTCGGGGTCTCCTCCCGGTGGGACATGCCCGGAACACCTCACCAGGGAGGCGTTCAGGGGGCATCCGAATCAGATGCCCAAGCCACCTCATCTGGCTCATCTGGTTCACTCTTGTTTCTCTTCAGATCGTATAAATAAATATATATATATATTTAAAATATTTTTCATGGAGGTGTGTAAAATTTTGAGGGGGGAAAGAGAAAAGCGGTGGTGACCAAAGAAATGAACTATTTTCGGGCGCAGTTGCGTGTGAATGCCTCGTCAGTAGTGCAAGAAGAGCTGTGGAGCGCGTCGCGCTCAGAGGCTGGATCCCGACACCTTGGCGTCGGGCAGGAAGGCGGCGACGGCCCGGTAGCCGCGCGCCCGGCCGATCACGTCGCGCATCTCCCCGTTGAGTTCGGTCAGCTTGGCCGTGACGTCGCTCAGGTCCCGTTTGCAGCCCACCAGTGCCAAGGTGCCCGTCCGGCCCAGCGTTTGGTGGCGGAAGTAAATGCTGAGCAGGGTCTGGACCTCGTCCTCCGAGGGGCTGCCGAAAATGTGGTTGGGCCACGTTGTTCTGGAAACAAAAATGTTTTCCTTGGAGTTTACGTCGTAGGATGTCCACAAGTTAAACTCACGGTCACTGTCAAATATTTTCAGAATCAGTGATTCTCTGAATAATTGCACCAAAAATGAAAATGAACCGATGCAAGTTATTTGTGATGCTTGAAAGGTTTGAAATAAGCAACAATGACAGAGAATATTTACTTTGTGAGGCTTTTTTTTTTTTTAAGGTGAAACTATGGCTCTGAATATTTCAGCGATTCGCAAAATGACTTGCCATGAATTTGATGATTGATTCATGGGCAAACCTTAACCTTCACCCCAGCCAAAAAATTACCGTTTGAAATGGAAAAGTAATTTTTTTCAATATTTTGGCAATATTCCGAGTTTCCACTCCCCCCAATATGGTCCGGTTTCATCCCTGCGCCAGGTCACCTGCACTCCCGAATGTAGCGAATGGTGAAGCCGCCGCTCTTGAGAACTTCCAAGACGGCCTGCACAGCCGCCTCGGACGAGCTGAAGGCGCACGGCTCGCCCGGCTCGCCCGTCTCGCCCGGCGTCCTTTTGTCATCTTCCAACGACGCCGCTCTTAGTTGGCTCCTCAAGTCGCTCAGCTCTCGGGACATGTCGCTGAGCTACGGGTCACAAAAAGTCAAGGCGCTTGCGGCGTTATGATCACCAAAGCGCTCACGTTTCAAACTTATCTGACATTACCCTGCAAAATCACAACTGAACCCTTCAATTCTTTGTATTCACTTTAATTGTTAGTACATATGTCGAAAGTAGAATACAGCAGAGTGCTTTTATTTCTTTTTTATTCGTCAAGGCGTCACTTGGTGTGCCTACTTTGGGAAGAGAGCCGATTGCGTAGACCTGCTCGACCAGTTTACAGTAGGCCTGAAACAGCAGTAAGAGCTGAAAGTGGAGTTTGTAGAGTCTCTGACACAGCTCCAGTTGCTGAAAACAAATGCGCAAAAACACGATTTTCAGTCATCATTTCTAGGCCAGCCTAAAGCAGCTCATTTCAGACGTGAAATTATGAAATGACGACAGTGAGAAAAAGAAGCCCCCGCTCCAACTTACAGCAAGAGATGCCATTTGCTACAAAGCCAGCATGTCACAGGACAGAAACAGAAGTGAGAGCAAGCAAAGAGAATCAAAGGGCGGCCCAAGCAAGTCACGTTGTGTGGCCCCCCCACCCCTCCACCACACCGCCCCCACGCAGCAGAGCCGCTCTGCAATTTCCATCCACTCTTTTTACTAAAAATGATGCCTATGTGTGACCCGTGACTGGCTGGCAAGCAGCACGTCCACGAGGCTCCTGAAGATAAACGGACCAGATCACGGATGGATGAGACTATATTAGGGGGCGTGTCTTACCCCCTGTGGGAAGTTACGGTACGTGAGCGTAAACTTTCCACGATATGCCCCCACCCCCTTTACGATGACATGCGGCAAAAGAAGCTTATGAAAGGTATGTAAGGGGGAAACAACTCACGGAGCTACGGCGTCACACTGATCGCAATGCAGAAGTGTGAGAGCTTAGTTGGAGTGGAGATGATTTTAAACACTATTCCAAATGCACATAAGCGAGAGAGCACCCGCTCTGACACCCGCTCTTCCCAAACATTCTCAAAAGGTCTCCAGAAAAAGGAGTTTTGATGGACTTTTCGAGAGGAGCCAGATGAGGTGGCTTGGGCATCTGATTCGGATGCCTCCTGAACACCTCCCTGGTGAGGTGTTCCGGGCATGTCCCACCGGGAGGAGACCCCGAGGAAGACCCAGGACATGCTGGAGAGACTATGTCACCCAGCTGGCCTGGGAACACCTCGGGATCCCCCGGGGAGAGCTGGAAGAAGTAGCTTGGGAGAGGGAAGTCTGGGCTTCCCTGCTAAAGCTGTTGCCCCCGCGACCCGGCCCCGGATAAGCGGTAGAAGATGGATGGATGGATGGATGGACTTTTCATGGACCCCGCGATGCTTTTAAAGCCCCCCAACCGCCTGTTACCTTTTCCTCCTGCTCCATGGCTTGGCGTGTCGTGCCAGGACTCGGGAGGAAGGCGACCTTACAGCTGCTCAGCCACTTTGGAACCAGAACGTGGAATGATTGATTGCAACTCAACCGGATATTTTCCCAGAACCCCTTCCCCTTCCTTACCGTGAGCGTTGCCTCCTTTTTGCTGTTGTAAGTATCCAGGTACTCTTGCAGCTCCAGCACGCTGAATTTCATTTTCTCCAGGAGACCGTACGACATGATCTGGGAAGAGTGAACAACCAGGCGTTGCGGTCCAGATTACCTTCGATACAACACGGCGTCTGAAAAATCATCCACTGACGTGTCAGGTGACTCACCGTGTCGGCGTCAATAAACAACAAGGGGCACTCGACACACGCGGTCAGCATTTGAGACGACCTCAGCAACTTTGCTCCTAATCCTCTCAGGCTGTCGTTGAGGGAACTCACGGCGTCGCGGGTCAGTGAGCTAAATTTGCTCTGGATACTCTGCGATCAAAAAAACAGATCTTCAAGTCCACAACTGCATTGTTATGCGCAAAAAAACTACAACATGACTACAGAATCCTGCCGAACCCTGACCTAAGTGAACGTGCACACACTGCCTGTTGATTTGGTGCTGCATTTTTTTTTTTTTGTGCAAAAATCCTTCAAAGCGGAATATGCACCAAAAAAAGGGGATCAGGGTCTTCCTGTCCAAGAGTCAAGAATCATGGACTTACCTGGAAAAGGCAGCAGAAGACGTGGAAGGTGTAGACGGCGCAGGAGCCGTCCGAGTCGCGCGCCAGCTGGTTTAGGTGTGCGCGCCAGGCCTCCTCGGCGTTGTCGCACGCCGCCGGCTGGAATGCCGCCAGGATGGCGGAGAAGAAGGGCGAGGGTGGCGGCGAAGAGCCCGAGCCCGGCGTGGCGTCATCTCGCTCCTCCTCCGCGAGGCTGATGGCCAAAGAAGAGTTCAGACGGCGTGTTTAGTCAGCCCGAGTGGAAAAAAAGTTTGATGATGACACACGGATGAGGCGATTGCAACTAAGCTGCAATAATAAAACTCTTCCGAGCCGCTTGATCCTCACTAGGGTTGCGGGGGGTGCTGGAGCCTATCCCAGCCGTCTTCGGGCAGTAGGCGGGGGACACCCTGAATTGGTTGCCAGCCAATCGCAGGGCACACAGAAACGAACAACCATTCGCACTCACACTTAAACCTAGGGACAATTTAGAGTGTCCAATCAGCCTGCCATGCATGTTTTTGGAATGTGGGAGGAAACCGGAGCACCCGGAGAAAACCCACGCAAGCCCGGGGAGAACATGTAAACTCCACACAGGGAGGCCGGAGCTGGAATCAAACCCGGTACCTCTGCACTGTGAAGCCGACGTGCTAACCACTGGACTACCGGGCCGCCCCATAATAAAACTCACAGAGGATAAAGAATATATGACCGGGAGTATTTTTTGTATGCTCTATTGCACGCTTGTATTCAACAAAAGTCGTTCAAAGGGGAAGTCAAGTCATTAAAATTCTTGAGAATACGTTTCTATGCGCCCCCAGTACGTTACTTCGTTTCCGGGGAAGAAGCCGGGTGGGCGTACCTGGGCAAGCCGCTGTGGAGATCCGGATCTTTGTAGAGAGTGAGCGCAGCCTCCGGAGTGTGGCCGCAGTGAAACTCAGGAGGGAGGGAGCTTACGGGGGGGCACGCGTCCTGCTCGTTTGGGTCTTCATCTGCTTGTAAAAACTGTTTGAAAGCCGCAGACGTGCTTCTTCAGCGTGTTTAGACACACACAGCAATGCACGGGCGGTAAATTGTGAATACAGTGAACCCTGGACCAATGTATGTACTTTGGGGAGAACACAACACCCCCAAAAAGAAATGTCGGAAATACTTTGGAGGAAAAAAAAAAAGGAAGTAGAGTGTATGGTGACTGTTGGGAGTTCTCGTAACCTGAAATAACGATTTCACGACAAGTGTACGAAGGCAACTCGAAAATGTTCATTTCACTGGCAAATGTCCACGCTTCACGTTGGGGGGGCTCTTTAGCGAGGGTTCACAGTATCCACCAATAACATGCACAGCTGTCAACATCATGATTTTTTTGTTTTGGGGGGGGGGGGTGAACGGTAAATGGTTGCACTAACCTTGCCAGGGACGCTCCTCGAGGTTTTTGTCTTTCTTTAGAAGGATTTGTTGTGCCAATTCAACAGATTTTGAGTCTTAAGTGCCAGCCAGCACGCTCCTTTTCATTTCGGGGGGGGGGGGGGGGGGGGGCGGCAATGTGTACACCTTGTGTAGGTCCCGCATGCCCATACAGGAGTTCTCCCCGCCCCCACATAGAAGCAGTAGGTATACACATTGCCTCTTATAGCAGAGCGACACACAAGGGAGGGGGGGGGGGCGCTTCTACGATCCCAGCATCATTTCTACTATTAAATAAAGCGTTACGATAATGCCGGCTTGGCCAGTTCATTCCCTTCTAACATGCAAAAAGAAAACCACACGATGGTCACATGCTCCTCTAAAGGAGAGGAAAAGTCAAGAGAGGAGAGAACGTATGAGGAAGAACCCAAAGCGGTGAAGGAAGAACCCAAAGGGAGAGCGAGCGTAGCGACTATTTAGCAAAATTGGTGAAAAACTCGAGAATGGAAGAGTGGTAGGAGCTGGTCGTCTCCAGAATCTCAGACACCCTGAAGCCCTTATTCACCCGCTGCTTCGAGTCCTCGGGCAGTTGGACCTCGAAAGTGGGATTTTGGCTGGCGAGAGGCGTGGAGTTGGCTGACATGTTGCTACAAAAGGAGGGAGAATCCACGTTACGGATCTCGGCGGTTGGGGAGAGGTCGCCGGCCTGCGAAAAGAGACACGTCGGAGGTGGCTTAAAACAGCCAGCGAGGGGGCGCCACATTCCGTTCATATGGCAGAAATCCGCTTCCGTGCTCGCTGTCAAGCGTGTACGGATGGCACACTGTGGATATTTAGTTTTTTCTTTTTGACAAAATACCCATCCTTATATCATCATTGAGATATCGGGCTAACATATCCAGCTACTGCATTTCGGCCATATGGCACAGCCGGAATCCGAAGCGCATCCGGTTGGCAAGAGACGGCGCCATCTCTGATGGCCCCGCCGATAAACAAACCCTCACACGTCATTTGACCAGAGAAAAGTGGGTAAATGCCTCGAATCATCCGCACTACGTTGCGTAAATCCATAAATGGCATTTCAAATCGCATGTTAGCATAAAGCTAGTGGACAAAATGACTGAACATGTTGCTTTTCAACCCCTTTCACGCACCCTGTAATCTGTAATCTGATCAAATGATTAGCTGTCCACTGTTGTAACCAATAGCACGTCGGCTTCACAGTGCAGAGGTACCGGGTTCGATTCCAGCTCCGGCCTCCCTGTGTGGAGTTTGCATGTTCTCCCCGGGCCTGTGTGGGTTTTCTCCGGGTGCTCCGGTTTCCTCCCACATTCTAAAAACATGCATGGCAGGCTGATTGAACACTCTAAATTGTCCCTAGGTGTGAGTGTAAGTGCGAATGGTTGTTCGTCTCTGTGTGCCCTGCGATTGGCTGGCAACCGATTCAGGGTGTCCCCCGCCTACTGCCGGGAGACAGCTGGGATAGGCTCCAGCACCCCCCGCGGACCCGAGTGAGGATCGAGCGGCTCGGAAGATGAATGAATGAATGTTGTAACCAATGTCCCTGATATTCATTTTTCTAAAATTCTCTTTTGCTTTATGTATCCATTATGATGTCAACTTTAACTGGGAATGACAAATAACGGTGAGTGACTCTTGTAATAAATCAAGAAAGAATATGTGCCCCTACTAGCTGCGAGCGGGAGAGGATTTGGCTGGCCGAGAGGGAATCCTCCTCCTCCTCCTCCTCCATCTCCTCCTCCACTTCCTCTTCCTCCTCGGAGGACTCCTCCGAGTCGTCATCGCCAGTGACGCGGCTCAGGCCGGGCATGTTGCTGGACAGGTGGCTATCATCCTCCAGGGCGCGCAGGTCGCTTTGGTCCAGGCTGTCCACCGAGTGTCGGCGCACACCCCAGTTGAAGTTGTCCACCGTCTCACCCTGCGACAAAAAAAAAAAAAAATCACAAACTTCCATTGTGGTTTCATTTTTATTCATTCATTCATTCATCTTCCGTACCGCTTGATCCTCACTAGGGTCGCGGGGGGTGCTGGAGCCCATCCCAGCCGTCTTCGGGCAGTAGGCGGGGGACACCCTGAATCGGTTGCCAGCCAATCGCAGGGCACACAGAGACGAACAACCATTCGCACTCACACTCACACCTAGGGACAAGTTAGAGTGTTCAATCAGCCTGCCATGCATATTTTTGGAATGTGGGAGGAAACCGGAGCACCCGGAGAAAAGCCACGCAGGCCCGGGGAGAACATGCAAACTCCACACAGGGAGGCCGGGGCTGGAATCGAACCCGGTACCTCTGCACTGTGAAGCCGACGTGCTAACCACTGGACTACCGGGCCGCCTGCTTTCATTTTTAATTTAAATTTAAATTACATTTTTAAATAAATAAAAAATCGACCTCTTAATATGTATCGAATGCACACAGTCACTAAACATGTGATTTAACAACCACAAATTTTCGGGTTCCAGGTCAAAAAACGACAACCACCACAACAACATGCATACTTCATGTGCCCAGGAATTAGTCACATCTCAAACACGCTGCACAAGTGGTGGCATGCGCGCACAGCAAAAAGAGCAGAGAAACTTACCTGCAACTCCTGGAGAGCGCACAAAAAAAAAATGAAAAATACAACATTACTTCATTGCTTTTTCATATGCGATCATACAGTCAATTTCCGAATGGCATTTTTGTGGAAAAGGCATATTAGCGCTGAAATGAAATGTTGAGTGCTTCGCCGAACTGCTGAAATTGAAAAGTTGGAATGTGAAGGATGACGAGCTTTTTTTTGTTTGATGCTTCATCTACTTGAATGTTGTTGTTGTTTTTTTTTCGATATGGGTATTGTAGAATTTTTGCAATGGGTAAAATAGCTCCCTTCATGTCCCAAATTTGTGAATAAATGATTTGAATCGGTCGAAAAATGTGTAAGGGGTCAAAAGTTAAAAAAAAAAAAAGTGAGGAAAATCCAACTGCTCTCAAGGACATCCTGCGGCATGTACTTTATGTCCGCAGTGAACTCACCTCTCCGTCTTCAAGCTCTACATCCAGGAAGTCAAAATCACGGAAGACCCGGAACTGCTGCTCCGAGGTGGTGTCGTCCACCGTGTCGGTTTCTCGACTTCCGTCTTCGGATGAAAGCAGACTCGGCTGGCGCTCCATCAGATCCAGCTCGGCGCAGCTCGAGAAAATCACCTGTCACCCGTTTAAAAAAAAAAAAAAAAAGGACGTTAAAAGCGCCGTTCTTCAATGCCGATGAGATGGTGTTACGCCGTAGCTTTACCGAAGGGTTTTTTGTGAGGCCCACTTCCTGCCCGCACAAAGATAAAACGTGCACAAGTTTCTCTCTGGTTCTTTTCTGCAGAGAAGGGAAGGAAAACAGGCTTTGAAGCGGCAGAAACTTTCAAGGAGGCAACGAAACGCGAACCTGGGAAAACTTGAACAAAAATGAACTTTCCGGTCACATCACCTGGGAAGACCGAGGCCTCTTCCAGCTGACCGGCACCAAGACCTTCTTGGACGTGGACCCCAGAGAGCCGGAGGAGGAGGTGGAGGTGGAGGTGGAGATGGTGCTGCGCGTCACCGCCGCGCTTCTGCTCTTGCCGTCTCGGAGCGGGCAGGGGCGCAGGTCATCGTAGCGGCGACCGATCACGGGCGTCTGATACAAAACGCGGCCGTGTAAGTACGGAAGGAAAAATCCGCTCTGCACACTTAGCGGGCTCGTCCAGGCGTCTCGGTGTTGTTACACACACAAACACGCACGTCGTTGGCAAGGAATCACTGATACGCGCACAAAAGACAGGCAGCGATGATGTGACATCACATCCTGCCATTCATTCATTCATTCATTCATCTTCCAAGCCGCTTGATCCTCACTAGGGTCGCGGGGGGTGCTGGAGCCTATCCCAGCCGTCTCCGGGCAGTAGGCGGGGGACACCCTGAATCGGTTGTCAGCCAATCGCAGGGCACACAGAAACGAACAACCATTCGCACTCACACTCACACCTAGGGACAATTTAGAGCGTCCAATCAGCCTGCCACGCATGTTTTTGGAATGTGGGAGGAAACCGGAGCACCCGGAGAAAACCCACGCAGGCCCGGGGAGAACATGCAAACTCCACACAGGGAGGCCGGAGGTGGAATCGAACCCGGTACCTCTGCACTGTGAAGCCGACGTGCTAACCACTGGACTACCGGGCCGCCCCCTGCCATTCGGTACACAAATAGCTCAGTGTTCCCGTGTCCCATTTCTTTTTCTCCCCCCACACATGCTGCCGCTTATTTATTTTGTTGACCTTTTCAGCTTGGAGTCTAATCATCAGTTGAGGGGAACATAAGGAAAGGGTGCGGTGGGTAAAACGTTTCCCTTTTTCGGAAGAATTTCAGCAAGATTTTTGCACCACACCCTGGAATAATGGCCGCGGGGGAGTTTTAGCGGGGACGGGGGGGGGGGGGGGGGGGGTTCCCGCGTGTGAAAAGAAAGAAGTCTCACATAAAGCGGTATAAGAAGAAGGTCGTTCACCTGGGATATGTCAAAGTGGAAATCCAGCGTTTTCCCGGGCAAGGCCTTCGACGAGCGCTCCCACGCTCGGCCGACGTCCTCGCAGGAGAGGTCGCCGGAGGGCTGCGCCAAACTGGCCGAGCGGCTCACCACCAGCTTGAGGATGTCCAGCGCTTCCCTCCAGTGGGGCGTCTACAGTCGGCACAGGTGCACGACATCACCGTTGGCGTGTTGCCGTTATGTGATTTGATGGGAGGGTCTATTTTGGGGGACTGGAGAGGTTCCGCGGAGGGAAGCTGGGGCCAGATCACTTTGGATTCCGACCACCCGCCCCCGTCTGCAAACATTTTGCTACTTTCCGAATCTGGGGTTCCAAAGCTACTTATGTCAAAACAAAGAAACGCTACTCCACACTTGAGTGACTAAACTATCGGTCGTGGCTTGAACCGGTCCTCGCGGGAGCGATTTCCCAAGTCTGGACCGCCTGATGATCTGATGTCTCCGAAAGATCAGCCTGAGCAATTATCCTGTGGCGTGAGGTATACAAAATATCGATAATCGGGGCCTCATTTGAGCATGCGGCGACCTTTCTGATTGGTATAATAAATAGAGTAGTGATGTTTTCATTAATCAATATATATCGTTGTATTAATGATTATTGTGTTTAAAGTTTGTTTATTGCATAAATGCTTGAATAACATGTTTTTACTGGAACTCTTGAGACACATCCTGTTATTGCCGAAAACTCATGATTAAAAGCAGAAGTACATCTGCTGATAGTATGTGGAAAAAGTACAAAACAGGATGTTCTCATTAGATATGCCACTTGGTTACAAAACAAAAGTAATGTGGCTGGGGGGGGGGGAGTGAGAATGGCCACTCACCCCCTCCCTAGCACACATTATAGAATAAAAGGAGGAGGACCGAGATCATTCGGTAGAGTCTGCTGTGGGTAGCGTACGGACGCCCAGCGAGTATTGAAGCTCACTCTGCTGAGGGTGTTGGCTCTCCACCCTAATGGCATACGCTAAGAGTTCTTTAGCTTCATACAACTTGTTTGAACTGTGTTATCATTTCTGTGTGGGACCAATAAAGTGCCAGAAGTGTCTTGTCGTTATTTCTGAGTGCCTATCTCAGACGATCCTTTATAAAACTTGATATTCATTCAAATTGAGTATCAGAAGTGTTTCAAAACACTGATCAAGGTCATCGTAGGACGTATCGGAACGATTATCTTCATCGATTATCTTCATCGATTATCCTGTGGTGTGAGGTGAGGTATGTTCAGAGTGATTTATTTATTTTTTTCAACGTGTCACACAAATCGTTTTTCACAGCCGGGGCGACGACGAGCAGTTGGCCACCACAATGCAGTTAGCAGATAAGCTAACAGTTAGCGGAGCTTCTGCAATACCTCCACAACCGAGACTGACAGCCAATATGGTTGTCGTGAAACGTAGTCAAGGCCTCACCTGGGCAAATTTCTCGATGGTCCTGAGGACTTCCGTGTTGAACGTTTTGGCTTGGATCCCGCTCAGGTCCATGTGACTCAGCAGACTGTAGATGATCTGTAAAATGGTCTGCTGCATACCGGGGAGACCTTTTTCCAACAGCTGTGGCACAACGAGGCAAACGATTTCAAGAAGAAGAAGAAGAGGAAAGCGACTTTGGCGACATTCATAACAAGTGTTTGCCAAACCTCCGCCATGTACGTGACCAGGTTGAGAGTGAGGTCCGAGAAGGCCTCGTGGAGGTACCTGCACACCACGTTGACCCACGAGAAGCAGTTGCGGCTGTAAGAGTGCGTCTTGTAAAGAGTCATGACGTGGGCCAGGTTGGACAGCTTGTCGTGTTTCTCGTCGAGGCACACCTCCATACAGACACAGCGAGGTAAGAGTCTTGTCAAACATTGACCCCACCTCATAAAATACCAGGAACACAAACCGTGTTCATGTAAAAGCAGGAAGCAGGAAAAAAAACCTGTGCTATCCTTTCGGCGACATCCTGACAGAAGTGTGTGGGCCCATCAAAGTTCTGCACGAGATGTGGGAGCAGGCAAAGGACGTTCAAGGGGAAACCTAGCGTGGAAGACAAAGACCCTCACAACGGACTTCTTGGAGTACCGCGCTCGCCCGGTTTATCAGGTGGACCATACGTTGAAAAGCGACGTAACGTACCGATAGCTTGTGAGGTGTCCACCACGGACACCCGCGAAACGGGCGTGAGCTGCCGGAAGATCTTCAGCGTGAGGTCGACGGTGGCGGCGGACGTGAAGCCCTTGAGCAGCAGCTGCTGGAGCCCCGTGAAACTGCTCCACTTCAGCTGGCCCTGCAGCTTCTCCAGCCTGTCGCGGTTCTCCCGCTTGTCCAGCGACACGTGGCCCAGAAGCTTGTCCAGAAGCCTCAGCGACATTTGGTACTCAAACTCAAAATCGGACTCCATCAGCGACACGGCCACCCAGAAGACGGTGGCCAGGAGGTCGCCGGGGTGGTCCGAGACCACGTCCTCAGAGGATGAAGAAGGGCTGCGGTTTTTGCCCGCCGGGGGCCGCCGCTCGCCCGCTTGGATGCGGTCCAGGGTGGCGCTGCGAGGCGGGTCGCTCCAACTGTCCGCCTCGCCCAACTTCTTGGGCACGGAGGAGCTCCTCTGATGCCGGCTGCGCTCTTCTCTGGGGCGGTAGAGCTGCCCTGTGCTCTTCCTGTTGGACATCGACTTCAGCGCGGTAAGGAGATCCGGAGATGACGCTCTGCAATGGCAGGTCACGTTTCAAAACTCAACTCAAGTGTATTTCTCCAGCACTTTCAAAAGGACAAACACAAAGTGCTGTACGTGGAGCAACAGTCAAGCAACAAATCAGTGACAAAGAGGGTAGAAAGCACCCAAAAGCAAAAGCAAGAACAAATCTTGAGTCATGCGGGAGTCAAATGCCAAAGAAGTGAGTTTTGAGGCCTTTGTGGATCAAACACCTGTTTGTACAATTTTGCCCTTCAGTTCCTTGTTCGAGAACATCAAGTCCTACTGGACTGCATTTTGGCTTACCCGGTCAAGACGGCCATCAAGTCGTGATTCTTGAGGCACTCGGCCAAGTTGTCCACCACCGATTCCAGCGTGAGTAAAACTTCCATCACGTAGCCCTGCAAGACGACACGTGAGTAGATAACAACGTCTTTGCGACTTTGTTTTCTTTTTGCTTATTTTAATTTCTAATTGCCCCACAGGGATAAATAACGTTTTCTGAATCTGATTTTTTTTAATCAGAAAGCTCGACTGGATGTTGTTCGTCAGCAGGGCAGACAACCGACAGTTACAGTAGCAGCTGTTCGAGGCTAATAATTAGCATAATTAGCATAGCGTCATTCGCCTGTTGATTTTTCCATCCATCCATCCATCCATCCATTTTCTTAACCGCTTCATCCTCACAAGGGTCGCGGGGCGGTGCTGGAGCCCATCCCAGCCGTCTTCGGGCAGTAGGCGGGGGACACCCTGAACCGGTCGCCAGTCAATCGCAGGGCACACAGAGACAAACAAGCATACGCGCTCACACTCACACCGAGGGACAATTTAGAGTGACCAATCAGCCTGCCATGCATGTTTTTGGAATGTGGGAGGAAACCGGAGTACCCGGAGAAAACCCACACAGGCCCGGGGTGAACATGCAAACACAGGAAGGCCGGAGCCAGGATCAAACCCACGACCTCAGCGGTGTGATTTTTTTCATTGATTTTTCCACGTTTAAAAATGGATACACATAGAAAGTCGATTTTAATTGATTGGAGGAGGTTGTTCTGGTCTCGTCATTACTTGGAATGATTGTGTCATCATGGCGACCGCGTGTTTGCATGAAGCCAGCTAACTTGAGCAAGACAAAATGATACATTACGCTTTGCTTGAGCATTTGGATATTTGAATATAAAACGTCTTTGGTTTCACGTTTTATGCACACGCTAACCTGCACTTCCTCTCCGTGTTCCCCGACGACCTCTACCAGCCTGGAGAGCAAATCGGAGACGGCGTGCGCGCAGATGGGCTGGCGCAGTGCTCGGAACACTTGGAAGGAGCGGCCGGCGTAATGACGCGAGGAACTGCACAGGGCCGTGTGCAGGGCCACGTTGCTCAGCTGCTGCTCCAGCTGCCATTCTAGAAAGGGCGGTCGGAATACATGGAATGACGTTCTCAGAAAATGAACAAATGGCATGTTCTGTTGATGGAAAGGGCGGAAGTTCTCGACGGAAGGATTACCGGGTTCTTTGAACACGGCCACGACATGGCGCAAGAAGTTTGTAAGCTGGGCTGTACTTTTGGAAACGGGATTCTTGGGTGAGATGTCCTCATGGCACCACATGGGTCCACGTGCTCTACAAAATGCATACGCAGCGCAATTATTTGAAAAGATTTGACATGGTTCACACGATTCACATGCACTATGGGGGGTCATTTGTTTTCAGATCAAATCATCTGGAAGCCATTCATTCACAAGGGGCGTCTCATTTGGGGTGGATTTACAAATGAAACCATGACAGGTCATTATTGTTTCAAGATTGTTTTTGATTTTGCCCGGTAGCCCAGTGGTTAGCACGTCGGCTTCACAGTGCAGAGGTGCCGGGTTCGATTCCAGCTCCGGCCTCCCTGTGTGGAGTTTGCATGTTCTCCCCGGGCCTGCGTGGGTTTTCTCCGGGTGCTCCGGTTTCCTCCCACATTCCAAAAACATGCGTGGCAGGCTGATTGGGCACTCTAAATTGTCCCTAGGTGTGAGTGTGAGTGCGGATGGTCGTTCGTTTCTGTGTGCCCTGCGATTGGCTGGCATCCGATTCAGGGTTTCCCCCGCCTAGTGCCCGAAGACGGCTGGGATAGGCTCCAGCACCCCCCGCGACCCTAGTGAGGATCAAGCGGCTCGGAAGATGAATGAATGAATGAATGAATGACTCTAACATCAACCTGCAGTCTCCACCACTAGATGGTGTCCAATCGACATGCTTATGAGCTCCAGAGAGTATTTGCAAATTCTCAGCCAAGCCTTTCCACATGCATTTAATGGTTCTCAGTGGTACCTGCTGGTCAAAAACTCAATGAGTTTGCCGGTCTTTTCGTCAGCGGCGGCGCGGGCCGCCAGCTCGTCCGAGATGTCGGGCAGGTCGCCGCCGCTCCCGCCAAGGCTCAGACTGGACGACGCGGAGGAGGAACTCAGACCGGAGTCCAGCACGGGAGATGCCTGACACTCCCTCAGAAAGTCAAAAGCTCCTGGGGGGGCACAAGAGAGGAAACGGCGCGCGGATGGGATCTGTCAAATTGCAAAATAAAGTGCTTTATAAGGGGGGGCCGGGAAGGAATGGGAAGCCGGGTAATGATGTAGTTATGTGCCGTGGGGATGTGTTATTGGACTACTTTTAGCAACATAAACCCTTAGAAAAATCTAGAATGTCTTGACATTTGGGGGAAAGAAAATCTTGGTACCAAAATATCCGGAACAGACAACCTTTTTGGGGGGTGTACTCCATTTATGAGAGGGATTTTGTGTGGGCAGCAAATTTCCGTCTCGTGTTGTCATTTTAAGGAGTCTTTTACGTAGATGCTCCACTATAAGCGCAGAGTAGGAGTACTCGTGCCACCTGGGGAGAAAACCTACCGTAGTTGACCGCGTAAGCGAGCTGCGAAGCCACAGCAGCGCATTGGAGCCTTGACAGATGGCTCCACTTGGGGCAAACGGTTAAAAATAGCCACGTGGAATGCTTTAATCAAGACCTTTGAAGTTCCCCCAGCGCTGCATATTGTTTTTGGAACAAGCTCCAAATATGCTCACCTCAGATAAGAGACTTATCTACAAGCATTCCGACAGCAATGTAAGCCATTCCCCTTTCTTGACGTTCGCACCAATGCCGACTTTGGCATTTTTTTTTTCTTTTTCTTATACCTGATGTTATGAACTCGGGCTGAACGGCGGGCTTGCAAGTGAGAGTCTTGGCTCCGTCGAGGTGGCGGGTCCGCAGCAGCACCGAGGCGACGGCTTGGAAGTTGTGGCGGCAGGACAGCGTGATGAGCAGGTGAAGGAGGAGACGCTTGCTGTGCTCGTATACCTCCGGACGGTTGTGGTCCATGCCTGAGGATGAGAAGACATCACGTGTGCTTCGATGAATCCCATTTTTTTAAATTAATTTTGTTACTTCACTCAAGCGGCTGCATTGCTGAAGCTCACTCGGAACTCGACTTTGTTGTAAAACATCCATTAAACAGCGGATTGTAATTTGATGACATTAATTTGAAGTGCAGGGCGGCCCGGTAGCCCAGTGGTTAGCACGTCGGTTAGCACGTCGGCTTCACAGTGCAGAGGTGCCGGGTTCGATTCCGGCCTCCCTGTGTGGAGTTTGCATGTTCTCCCCGGGCCTGCGTGGGTTTTCTCCGGGTGCTCCGGTTTCCTCCCACATTCCAAAAAACATGCGTGGCAGTGTGATTGAACACTCTAAATTGTCCCTAGGTGTGAGTGTGAGTGTGAGTGCGAATGGTTGTTCGTTTCTGTGTGCCCTGCGATTGGCTGGCAACCGATTCAGGGTGTCCCCCGCCTACTGCCCAAAGACAGCTGGGATAGGCTCCAGCACCCCCGCGACCCTAGTGAGGATCAAGCGGCTCGGAAGATGAATTTGAAGTGCTTGTAGGTCAAAGTACACCAAGATGCCAACAGATGGCCTGGGCATAATTTTTTTTTTTTTTTTTAATCACCAAAAAGGTGAATTTGTGAATGCGGAACCGCAACTTTTTTGGGTTCACTGTCCGACATCTTCCTCCCACATCCCCCAAACATGCATTTTAGGTTGTCAGAGTGGATGCTTGTTTATCTATATACGGACTGTGATTGGCTGGCGACCAGTCCAGGGAATACCCTCTCCTCTCGCCCAAAGTCAGCTGGGATATAGTCTGCATCTTACCCACAAATCCAAATGAAGATAAGCGGTATAGAAAATAGATGCTCTCCCTTAGCACAGAAAGCCGCGGTACAACTTACGCGCGACTTAAAATACCATGCACACTATATCACACGAGTTAACTTAATTACATAGTCGGGGTTTCTGAGACGACGACAAATTATAGTATAGACTTACCCAAAAATGAGGCGTGCAGCAGCATTGGGAGGTGCAGGGCCCAGTCCTCCTGTACGCTGTGGTCCACCACCATCTCTGTCATGAATATGACTCCTATATTACACCTGGGACGGGAAAAAAACAAAAGTGCTTAAAACACAAACTTGTGAAAGCGAAGTAACTGCTTTGATAAATCAAAGATCATCATGGGCGTGAATGTTGTATTCAATTCCATTCAGTGTTCCCAAGCGAACGAGATCAATCCAAAGTGGTACAGTATCACCGAGTCCAGACCTGTGTAGAGGTCCTCTCGGGGTTAGGGTCTCGGGCAGGAAGTCCACCAGAGGAGCCCAGCAGCCGCCGTTGACAGGCATCGGTAGAGGATGGGGGCGGTTGCTTTCAACCACGGCCATCAGCCAGTCAGCATAAGGGGGGAGAGGCTCAACACCTGTGGAGGGACTACGGCATCAAACTAAAATAGATGGCGAGATCAAATCAAATAAGATAAGATAAAATGGCTGGTAGCTAGCTGAACATTGGTTAGTATATTTGTTATCTAGCAATATGTTAGCTAGTTTCAATTCTTAGTACATGTGAGGTAGTTCAGCCTGTTAGCTAGCCAGATGCTCGTTAGCTTGTCGGTTAAACACTGTCTATGCTAGTTATCGCATCTTGTTAGCTAGGCAGCTAGAAAAGATCCATGAATGCTCATTTAAACTGGTTTATTTCCCCTGTTTTTTTTCGTTTCGGCTGGGAGAAGTGATGTTCTCGTCGTGTCTCGCGCTAAAGCCAACGCAAGCTAAAGCAAATCTGGTCCTTGACCATTTCCAGTACGTTCCCATGCAGTCATGATTCAAATTGCCGACATGAACTCAGTGGACAGACAGACGGGACTGTGCCATTTATACTTAGTGGCGTAATCCCACTAACAAACAAAGCAACACCTCGACTATGTCCTTTAGGCAGGGGTGCAAAACTAGAGAGAGGGAGGTTGAGGTTGCCACTTAAAAACAAGGCCATTTAAGGACAACTTGATGGCATGACCTCAAACCAAAAGGGTGTAACAAAGTTGCATTTCAGCCCAAATGAAAGGCTCGAGACCGGCTGCTCGTCACTGCCATTTCTCACGGAAGCCTTTTCAAAGAGCCCGGGGACACTCTGCATGCACTGTTTCAATGCATTATCAATGACACCGACGTCCGTCGCCATCTTTTTATCCCTCCGGCCTGCTCTCGCCAGACGGCGATGAAATTATTGATGATGGCGAGCGGCACTGAAATACACTTGGATTTACCTTCATCATACGACCCTCCCGAACTGTTGCTGTTGCCAGATTCCAGACGGTGGTGAGCTCGCGTGACATGGCTGAGCCTGAGGAGGGACACACATCACTCACTTCAGCAGGGTACATACCGGCACATTTCAATCATCAGGACGTCTTTTCTCTTCTGATCAAACCAGCAAAGGGCTGATTCTTAGAAGTCTCTAAATGCTGTGCGTCTCCCCTTTTGACTCAAAGTTCCAATTTTAGGCAATTTTCAAAGATTATCGTGAACGATTATCCGGCCCTGTGCAGTGTCCACATACGATAATCAGAACAAATGTCCATTTGTCCCCCTTCTAATCAATGTCTTTAAAGTCTGATGATCAAATTTCCAAATCCTGTGGTGCAGGGTAAACACGTCACGTTAATTGGGCCAAATCTGAACATTTGTCGCAAGGTTTGTGATTTTACCTCTCCTCATTGTCCTTTGTCTTGTATTCATCTGCATCCAGGAAGCTCTCCTGTCCTGCCACCACATTGTTGGTACTCGATGCGGTTCCTTGGAGAAAGAGTCCAAAAGCCAACCCTGTTTGCTTACAATCAGTTAGGTGCTTTGTCAGCTGTCCGCCCAGGAGTTAGTTACCTGACGCCGCGTTGACAGCGGCCTTGCTCGAGGCGGTGAAACGATAAAACGGCGGGCTGTCGCAGTGCTGGACCATCGGGTTGACCGGGTCCGTCTGCTGCAACTCCCAAATCAACTCCTCCATGGTTTGCATGGTGTTGTTTCGACACAGATAGATCACCACCTTCTTGATCTGAGCACACAGGGGGAAGATTATCACAGAAAAGAAGACGCGTAGCCTAGTCTTTCGGTCCTGGGAGTGAATCATTTAAACGTTCATGCTTTCCGTAGTGGCACAAAAGACGAAAGCAGAAAGTTGTAGCATTTGTCTTACGAACGGCAGGAGCGCGGTGTCGCTGCTGACGCCGCATAGGCTGATGAGAAATTGCAGCGCGGTTCGCAGGTTGTGGCTCCACTTTTCGTTGCACACCAAAGCATTCCATGCATTTTTCATTTCGGATCCTGGTAAGTCATCTCCAAACTGGCCAAATACAAAAACAATGCCGTCAGCTCAGTCCGAAATGCCGCAGCCGAGGAGTTGATGTTAGCATTTGGTGGAATTTGATTTGAGGTCCAGGTCCTTTGGCATAATATCTCAGATGGTCGTGTCCAGCTGCCCATATCAAGGTTCATTCTTTGCACCAGCGCTGCATTGTGAATTTTTCGGCATTTTATTATATATTTTTTTAAAGGATCTTCTTTCCCTGCGTACCTTTTGCTGAGCTCAACTTTAGTTCCAGAGCACATTAAATACAAGAACTGAGAGAAACTCCTGGACATAAAAGTAATGAATCAAACATTAAACATAAAACTATTACACCTAAAAAAATATATGAAAGTAAGCCCAATGGGACCAAACTCCATCACGTGAGTCTTCTTATGATTCATACATATTAATGGGAAAGTGGTTTCAAGGAAAAAATGTCTTTCTTCTTCATTGGCACATCAGGTTGACTGTCATCAGCGTAGATATGAAAGGGAATATGAAACCTCAGTATGGAATTCTAGGGGAACAAAATGAGAAAAGGGCTCTAAAATTGATCCCTGTGGAACCCCATATCTGTAGCTTCTTTTCACCACCCTACGCTTACCCACTTCCATTATCGAAATACCTTACTTTATTTAATGATCTAGTACCTGACCTTACTGTCCTTTTACCTACATTTATCCGATTCACTAGCTACCTTTAATACCTTCTCACTTGGTTGCAGATTTTCACGCATTGCGTTTGGGTCTGGAATGTATCACCCGCAATAAATGGGGAGTTTGTTATGACGGCCGCAAGATGAATTTACCTTGGCGGTCATGTACATGAGGTTGTTGAGCACCAGGGACGTGGCTTGCTGGGAGCCCCAGCCAGTTCCTCTCAGAATCTGCTGGGGGGAGGAGGCAGAGGCGCGCCGCCCACTTGCAGAGGAGTCGTCGTCAGAGGACGACGGCGTGAAGGCCGGCGGCAGCAGGCCGCTATCTACCAGCTCGATGTTGCTGAGCCAGGGTAGGAGATAAGTCAGCATGATCTGTCTCCCGTTGGGGTGGGTGCTGGGGAACCTCTGGCTAACCTCTGGAGCACACATAAATAAATCCTCAGAGGAACATCGCACTCCTATCCGAGCAAGCTGTATGCGGAGCAAGTCTGGGCAAAATCTTGTACTCAACAAGGGCCACCTTTGATACTTCAAATCAAACAAATGGACCAGGTCATAAATAGATTAAGCATGTTGCTTGCGGGTCATACTTTGCCCACCCCTGGTTCAATAAAGAGGACGCATCTGTAAGTGTTACAGTGGTTCATTATTTTTAGCATACAAACAAGACTTTTTACACCACCTGAAAAAAGCGGGAGCGTGAGTTCAGGGTACATCCTGGCCAACTGGCTGGAGAGCTGAGGGAGCGAAATGCTGTAGAGTGGCGGCAACCCGGCGTGAGTGCCGTAAAGGACGCCGTTAGGCTTCTGCCCAGCCATCTTCTTGGAGTCCACAAACAGCCTGGCCTCGAGAATCTGCTCCAAAACAGGAGAACGGGATGAGTGGACTCGTCAGACCAATGCTCGACTGAGGACTTGTGAGGAGGCGTGTCTTCATCTCACCTGCATCAGTTGCATAGAAATTTCATAAATCTCTCTGTTGGCATCGGATGCCTTGAAGAGGACCAGATTGAGCAGCGTCACGATTTCGCTTGGGTAGTTTCTGCAAGTCACCACATAGGAAAAGCGGACATTCAAGGGTCAAGTGCCCCAAAATTCCAAACTATTGTCAGATGTCTCCGTAAATGCTTTTGTCAAAATACAGTCCCCCAACAATGAAGAATTTTCAAGTAGTCACCAAGGATAATAATAATCATAATAATAGCGCTATTATTAGTAGTATTCATTAGATGATTTCTTTGTACCTGCGGCTGCAGACCATGGCAATAGCCTTGAAGCAACCCGAGGCGAGCCGGTAGGAGCCCGTGTAGCAGCGATCCACCGCCCAGTTGAACAGGTTGACTTGGTCGGCGTTGAGCTCCAAGAGCAGGACGACCACTTCGCATCCAAGCTGGTGGACCTGAGTCCAGAGGAGAGCCTCAGCAAAAAAACATCAAATAAAGAACGGTGTCTCGAATGAAAATAAGCATTGCGTACCCGTTGGTCCTGCCAGGCTAGGATGTTGTCCAGCCACTTGTAGAGGTAGCCATCTGGAGAGAGGCCCACGTTGTCAAAAACCGGGCCGCAGCACAACACGGCAGACATGGCCTGCAAGACACGCATCCATTTTCAGGAGAGCTCAATGTAGATCACAATAGTGGGAACTCGAGAGCCTGGTCAAGCTGGCTTTGGGTTTGGGAAGCGTGGTCTGCGCTTGTTTGGCAAGAAAGCAAACCGGCATTGATGTAAACAAACAACATTCGCGCTGAAATATTTACACGCAGAGTGTTTAGATTGATTGCACCGTTCATTCAACATGCGAAGGTGCATCGGCGACTATGGCTCTCCTTGCCCACATGCGAGGGTATACCCAACCAATCCACGTTTGTGCAAGTGTACTAACAAGCAGGCGGCAAGGCCCCTTACCTTTAAGGCGCAATACTGGTAGCGTGTGATCTGGTGAGTCCTGTCACTGTAGCGGTCCAATGGGGTGAACATGATGCTAAAGGGCCCCGCCCACTGACTGAAGAGGATGAAGAGATGATGTCGGAGGCTCTGCTGCGGAAACAGGAAGCGCCTGTGGTGCACTGAGGAGGGGAAACCAGACAGGCTCTTATGTGTCGTCTCACTTAATTAGCAGAAAGTCAGAAGACCGTTGAAGCCTCCGAAACACTCAAGCGGCAACATTGAATTTTCTCATTAAGCCATCCAGTTTCATATGATGCCTGCGTCGTGAAGAAGCTCAATTTGCGCAACTCTTCCAATCAATATCTTACCGTATGTCGGATAACCAGGGTTTGGAAGTAAGGTCGATTTTTGTTGTTGTTGTTGTTATCCTCATCAGCTAATTTAGCAATTAGCCCATTCACAATGTTAGCAAAGATATCATTTCTGCATGAGCCAACATCAGTGAGACATTTTTTCCCCCCTTTTCTCTCCTCAGTATGAGCAAAACTCAAAAAATTCCATTTCCAGAACACTTTTTGAGATTATGTGATATCCACTGTACAGTTAAAAAAAAAATTAGCTTTGCACATTTCATAGTGTTTTACTTTTACTCAAGTACCGAAGCTGAATCGGTGCTTCTACTTTTACCATCTTTTTTTCTTGTCGGTGTCTGTACTTTGACTTCAGTACAGACTGTGAGTATTTTCTGCCACCACGAAGATGTTTGCAACTACCTGGCACACACTGTATGAGGTTGGCCACCATGGCGCTGAAGTGAACTCGAATGTCTTTGAGGATCTCCGCGTCTTTGTCGGCTTCTAGGAGCATACGCGTCAGATCGACGTACTCCAGGAAGAGGGCGCCCAGGGCGAGAGTGTCACGCTCCAGAGCCCCGGTTGTACTGCGTGAAAAAAAAAAGGGAATAAGACTAAAAAAAAACTGGGTTTGCTGTTCGGGGTGTTGTGAGAGGAACCGACCTGTCACTGATTACGCCTGCATCTGCCAGCAGCTCGAAAATGCGCAGCAGTTGAAGTCGCAGAAGGTCCCGGCGCTCACGCCGCTTCTTATTCTGTAGAAATGATCCAGCAGGACCTTCACTGAATTCTCTCAATTCAAGTGCAGGTTTAAAAGAAAAACTCCCATACTTCAAACTTCATTCTTGCATCGTTTTACATTTCGTAATTTTAGGTCGCTTAATTGACGTACTCTGTTTTAAATGTTTTTAAAGCACATTGAGCTGGAATGTGCCATACGCAGTCACCGAAGCTCTCTTGCCTTGCCTCGTGTTCACTTAACAACTTAGCAGTCTGCACAGTTGTGCTTGTCATTTGCTCTGACGCAAATCAAACCAACCAACCAACCTCAGGTCTCCTTTCCAGTGCTTCCTTCATGAGCGGATGCAGTTCCTCCACGAGTTCCCTGAGGCCGGACAGACAACATCGGTCGTTGCGTCAATCAAAAAGCTACGACAAAGAATTCTCTAACTGCATCCATCCATCCATCATCTAACGCTTATCTGGGGCCGGGTCGCGGGGGCAACAGCTTTAGCAGGGAAGCCCAGACTTCCCTCTCCCTAGCTACTTCTTCCAGCTCTCCCCGGGGGATCCCGAGGCGTTCCCAGGCAAGCTGGGTGACATAGTCTCTCCAGCGTGTCCTGGGTCTTCCTCGGGGTCTCCTCCCGGTGGGACATGACCGGAACACCTGACCGGGGAGGCGCTCAGGAGGCATCCGAATCAGATGCCCAAGCCACCTCATCTGGCTCCTCTCGATGTGGAGGAGAAGCGGCTCGACTCCGAGCCCCTCCCGGATGACCGAGCTTCTCACCTTATCTCTAAGGGAGAGCCCGGACACCCTGCGAAGAAAACTAATTTCGGCCGCTTCTAACTGCATTCAAGCTAAAAAAATATATACTGTATATGTTTTATTCAAAAGCATTGGAGATGCAGGACCACAATGCTCTGCTTTGCCCAAATGAATGCCGGTCAGTCCACTTTAATGACATCAAGCTCCGACTCGCAGCTCGCCGCACCCCTGTTGCTGAACGGAGGGGGGGGGGGCCGAACGAGTCTGCCAAATACCTGAAGACGAGGGAGTTGGTGCGGCCAAAGCCCAGAACCAAAGCCTCAGTCAGCTCCACGCTCTCCGACCTCATGAGTGGGACCAACTGCTTCAGGAGCCAAGCCACGGACGGGGAGCCCGGCACCACCTGAGACAGACAACAAACAATCGGAGGCCACGTAATCGATCCCGCCACATTGGATCCGTCGTCAAGTCACATCTCTGACCTTGTTGTCGCAGCCCGAGGCAGAGTCGGGCGTGGCCGCGGCGATCTCGGGCGTGGATGCTCTGAGGTGACCCGCGCTCATGATGCTGGGCTTGGCCACCCCGAAGCAAAGGATCAAATAGTTCCTCCACAGAGTCACGTAGTTGTCGGCGCTGCTCGAGGGGCTGCTGGTCTTCTTCGCGTTCGCCGGGTGACTGGAAATTCACACGGTTGCATGTTATACAGGAAGTTCATGAATCGTGTTTTGTATTAGGGGGCTTTTAATAAGGACATATAGCACTGCATTGTATCAAAACTTTGTAAAATAAAAACTAGAGAAATCAACTTTAACACAGCCAGCAGCAAAACGCTACGTGTATTTAATGTTTTTTTAAAGTTAAAAAAGGTGTTAAATTGCTGCTTATTAAAACACTTTGAAAATATGAAACTGTAAAATATTTGAATGGATGAATACAGGAATAAAAAAATAATTGGAAGAATTCAAGGTTGAATGGCTTGAGAAATAACACTACGTTTTCAAAGATGTAAAAAAAATTTTTGAACAAATTTTCAAATGAAATGAATATTTTTGAAAACTGAAATCTCGAGATTTTTAAAATTCCGTTCCTTTTGTGTCGTCGTTCGATATGATCTATCCTGCCCGTCTATGCCCGTGTAAATAAAGCCAATTGATGAACTCTCACTTGGGGTCGACCAACGGCATGAGCGCCTGCAGCCGAGCGAAGGCGTAGGGCCACGCGTAGCCCAGGGCGGCGGGGCAATGCTTGGGCAGGTAGTCCTGTCGCAGCAGGCTGTACAAGCACAGCACCCACGGGTCTTTCGCCGACTGCGCCAAGATCCACACGTGCGACGGGCTGCGGATGTCGTAGCGGCTGTTGCCCAGCCGGCCGTTCCACTCGGCCAGCCACTGGAGGTCCACGTGGGGGCCGGCGGACGTACCGTCCTAGAAAAAAAGGCACGTTTACGTCGAGCTTCGCATACGACTCCGTCAGGGTCAAAAGGACGTGTTCCAATTATAAGAAGAAGGGTTTGTCTTCGAATGCGGATCGTTAACTCATTCACTCCCAAAGACGGTTTTAAACGTCTTTTGGTCCAGAATTGGTACTGAATGAGTCTGATGGAATTTTGCAAGCCTCTTGCAACTTACTGTGTCAGAGACGGCCACGCTGACAAAGCTGTCCCAGATCACAGGGCTGAGCTGGTCCATGACCTCTATCATCGGTTTATCGTCGTCCTGCAGAAGATGAGGTGGGACTCTGAACTCGACAGCGCAGCGCGTGGCGTCACCTCGCCGCCTGCGATCTTACCTCCGACCGCCCGACCGCGGCAAAGAGGCCGCGGATCTCCTTGAGCACGGCCACGGCGAGCCTTCGGGTGCTGAGCCGGCAGGAGCAGAGCAGCACGAGGGCCAGCCCCTCAACGGCATGCAGGACGGCGGGGCGGGGGTCTCGCTCGGCCGCCGTCTTCACGTCGGAGCTCGTCTGCAGCAGTTTACGGATGAGACCAAAAAAAACGCGTTCAGAGATTGCGGCGACCAGATGAAAACATGCGTTTCCAGTTCCAGGCCAGTCCGAGGGAACCGTGGCAGAAATCAACCGAGTCGAGGCCCGACTAAGTGTCGAGCAAGTCAAATCCTTACAAATGATCCAACAAGTATTTCAGCACCTCGGCAGTGTGCATCCGAGCCACGTGGTCGCTCTTCCCCGCCGCCGCCGCCGCCGTCAGTTTCCACTGGGTGAGGAGCTGCAGCAGTAGCTTGAGCGACCCGTCTAACAGCCCCTGGTGGGTGTCATGGACCTCACGCAGCACAAAGCCGGCGAACCCGAACAGCACGTCTTCCCGCCAGTCCAAGAAGTCCACCAGCAGACTTTGCAAAGAGTTCTGGGCGATGAGTCGGAGCTCGCCGTCCATGTGGATCGTCAGTCTAATGGACGAAGAAAACGCATTTTTACAACGCAGAGCCCCAATGAAACGGAATTGTGACGGGGAGTGGGGTGGGGGGGGGGGGGTGTAGCATCCTTTTAGCCATTCGGTTAGCTTGTTAGCGGCTTACTTCCTGGATAATGCCATTGGGATTTTTCACAAAACTAACTAACCAGTTGAGTTAGATCAAAGCGAATTCTAATGATCTCTATTTAATAATCAGACAAGTAAATTTGTATTGAAAAACAAATGTAACTGCTTCAACAAAAGCTGGATGAAGATACGAAAAACGACTGCACTCTGTTTCAGGTTTCAGTCGTACTTGCTTCAAAATTGTGCAGCTCAGACGGACCACTCGACCGTTTTGTGTAAGATTCGCTCCTAAACTGTTTGTCATCTCACCGGGAGAGCAGGTCGACGAGCTCCGTCTTTGACATCCCGTCGGGCATCATGCGAGGAATGGCTGCCACGCACGTCCTGAACAAGTCAATCTTGGGTTTCCTTTCACCCCTGCCACACATTTTCTGTACATTTAAACATCCTGGTTCGGAGGTAAGCGTCATCAATCCATTTATCATTTGCTCTTGTTATTTTCAAATTGAAATCGAAAATGCCACAGGAACAAATTTGATTGGGAGCTCAAATTGTGACCTGGGAAATTGGTGGAAAGAGCAAATGACACATGGCGGTCGAGTTCTGTCATCTTGAGCATACGTGATCATGTCCTCGGGCTCTTTGTTCAACATCTGAGCGTTGGTCATCATCATGCAGCGTCCCACCTCCTTGTCCAGGTGCCTCAGGATGTTGTCGATAGCCTTACGCACGTGGTAGTAATACTGGGACATCCCTGGAAGGGGAAGAAATACACCGCTTACATTGACTGACTAATATAACTCAGTCCATGACCATCCATCCATCATCTACCGCTTATCCGGGGCCGGGACGTGGGGGCAACAGCTTTAGCAGGGAAGCCCAGACTTCCCTCTCCCTAGCTACTTCTTCCAGCTCTCCCCAGGGGATCCCGAGACGTTCCCAGGCCAGCTGGGTGACATAGTCTCTCCAGCGTGTCCTGGGTCTTCCTCGGGGTCTCCTCCCGGTGGGACATGACCGGAACACCTCACCAGGGAGGCGCTCAGGACGCATCCAAATCAGATGCCCAAGCCACCTCATCTGGCTCCTCTCGATGTGGAGGAGAAGCGGCTCGACTCCGAGCCCCTCCCGGATGACCGAGTTTCTCACCTTATCTCTAAGGGAGAGCCCGGACACCCTGCGGAGAAAACTCATTTCGGCCGCTTGTAACCGGGATCTCGTTCTTTCGGTCACGACCCATAGCTCATCTATGGTCAGTCCATGACCATACACAAAAAAATCCTAGCAATCGAATGAATCCCAAATGCCAAATGTTCTTGAAAAAACACCCAAACACATTTTTTGCTAAAAAAAAATTTAAGGTGGAAAAAAGCACTGGAAAGTATTGTGCCATAAAAAAACACGTGCAGTAATTACGTCTTAAAAAAAACACAGAAAGAAATCAAAAGTTTTTCAATTTTTTTATATTTTGGGGGGGGAATCCATGTCCACGGTGTGACCCCCTTTACCGATGACTTTGGCCTCGTCGTCCGTGAGCGTTTTGCTCAGGTACGTCTTCTTTACTCGCAGCGTGTTCCCCGAGGGTAAAGTGCAGCCGCTGTTGGGTATGGGCGGCTCGCCGTCCTTCTGCTGAAGTCTGTCCGCCACCACCAGGAAAGCTCGCAAACCGATATTCATCCTCTGCACAGATAGGACGCTTGCTTTACAGTCAGGTTGAACGCGGTTTTCCGTCATGCTTCATTGGCAGTGTGTCGGTCGGTACCTCCGGATTAAGACTGAAGGCTTTTGCAGGTTTCCCCACGCACAGGAGGTCGAAAATAATGTCTTTCATAGCAAAATCGAGTCTTTCCTGTCGTGAAATCAGAGGTAAAGAAGACGAGGGCTAAGAGGAGACCAACCGCCAGGCAGCTTTGTGCTCACCTGCGCAATAAACTGGATGATTTTGACAAAGATGTTGAGAGGCATGTCTCTCGGCACCACGCTGCGAGAGCCTTTGGGGAAAAGTGTCGTTATGATGGTGTTGAGGCGGCTGGGGACAAAATACGAGAGAAAATCGCAAATGCTGTCATTCGCAAGAACGCTAAACAACAAACGATGCGAAGAGTGTGAGGACGCCTACCCTTGCGTCGCAATGTTACTCTCGCACTTGATCCTGATCGTGTAGACCCACAGCAGGCGATACAGAGACTCCAGCGCCACGCGAGCCAACTTGGGGTCTCGACTCTGCCACGCAATCACACCCCGAGCGGAGAATCACACACCGTGGCATTCAGGCCGACGTAGCGGGGACCGACATCTGAATGACGTTACCTTGAGATTTGAGAGGCAGTTGCCGAGGAAGACGTGCCATCTGTTGAGGAAGAACTGCTTCTGGCTGACGCACAGCAGGCAAGTCACGAGCGGGTAAAACGCCTGTCGCGGCGGGGGGGGGGGGGGGGGGGGGGGGTGGGCAAAAGGAACACAGTCTCACGGTTATATTGCGCAAGTGTGACGCGACGGAGATATATGTAGCGCAGCGTGTGAAATGAAAGATGCCAGTGAGCTTGTTTTGCAGCCGTTGACTAACCAGCGAATGCTTCTTTCTGGCCGACAGGTCGAGCGTTGTGTCATACAAGCTGTCCACAAAGTTCCTCAGGCAGGGAACGTTCACCTCATTCTTCACCGCCTGCGACAAGGACAGTCGCAGAAGCACAAGACTTCCTCTTAAGAGTTTTTTTGTTTTGTTTTGTTTTCCCCACCGTTTGATAAACTTGACAATATCCGTACGATAAAGCGGCAAATTAGCTTACCGCCGCGACAGGAATCAAAATCTCAACAAAGAGCCCAGCCAAGGCGTGCTTAATGTCTTTGTCCTTAACCTCCAGGAAGTATTGGGCGCATTCCTGCAAAGAAGACACTAGAAGTAAACCGATTTTTCCTTTTTAGATGACATCTGAGCCGAACTTCCAAACACAATAGAATCTTTGGTTGTTTTTTTTTTAGCAAATTCACAATCCCATCCCTGTGCGAAAAGTCCTCTGTGACGACTTGAATTTTGCATCTTTTCCCAATCCGTCTTTCTTCTTCTGAGCTCGGATTTGCTCTCGACATGCCCGCCAGCCCGCCAAATTTTTTCGATTACCTGCATGAATTGAAACGAAGCTTCGAAATCCTCCACGGGATACATCTTAATTCGAAAGAACTTGACTCCCATGATGAGGCTAATGGTACTCTGCACCACGTAGGGACTCTGCTCTTTCTGCCTGAGCTCCTTCAGCTCTGTCATGAACTTCTTCTTCACGGCAGGAAACCTGAGGACCGTCAACACAACCGCATGTCCTACGTGAGACTGACATCACCCCGTCAAGAGAAATCAGCACTTCCTGAGTGTCATAAAAGCCTGGCAACATTCCAGGGAGACTGGAAGATTCTATTTCAAGACGCATGCCTCCTCAAACTATCACCCCTAGCCCCCCCAAACCCCCTCCAAACTGTAGCCAGTGAGTCTGCACTGTAAAGATGAGCTCCTGATCCCTCTCAAATTGAGCCAGAGATGGCATTCTTCGGACGGACTATTTATAGTTTGCTCATTCATCACACTCTTAGTGGCTGCTCGTGCGCTCGCTCGTGAGAAAATTCAACATCTCGTCTTTGCGATCGTCAAGCGCGTGAAACAACGTTTCATTCGCGGCCGTGTACGGTTAAATCAAACAATCCTGGTTCTATTTTCAGATCTTGGTTCCGCAACAACAGCAACTGGACACGCCATCAATTTCCAGCCCTAGTTTGGTTGCGACGGTGTAAAATGTCCAAAAAAACGAGAGGTCCCAAAACACGTTCCAGTCTCCTGAACCGGAGACGCGGCACAGAACTCCACAGGATCCGATACCATAAGAGCGCATGTACTCACTTGGACTGAGCCAGTACGCCAATGACCTCGGCGTAAAGGTCCGCCGCGGTGTGCGTGTTGCCGGTGTTCGGACCGTGATATCTGTCAAAGACAAAGGGGGTCACGCGAAAAACGAGTGCTCAAGAAACGCTCAAAGCGAGACTTTACCCTTCTTTGTATCGAAAGTGCTGAAAGGCCGAGTCGATGACCTCGTTGACCGAGCTGTCGGGTACGGGGTGCAGCGGCATCTGGGAGAGTCATCGGGAGACACAACAGAATTGTTGACGGCGTTTTGAGAGTTGACCGCGGAAAGGAAGTCACCTGCTTCAGCACTTCTATGAGCGCCAGGGAGAAGATGAAGTGGATGGCCAAATCCCGCCTTTCAAGTAAATAATCCCGCCGTCGCTCATCACTGCAAACAGACACGGCAGGCGAGGTGGGTCAGCATGGAGCCGAGCGTTTGGCCGTGTCTCTCGGTCTCACGTTTTGGATTTGGCGTCGGCTCTGGGCCGGTACTCGTGCGGCTCCTCCTCCAGGCCGACTTGCCGTTTGTACCAGTCAAACAGAGTGCGCAGGATGGAGGGCAGGCAGTACTCGGCCAAGGAGCTCATGGTGCTCATCAACTGCAACGGCAAGCAAGATGCGTACGGCCGTCAGAGGTTGCGATCGGCGAGCGCCTTCGCATACGCAGAGTACAACAAATTGACGGATAACTCGTTTTGAAATCAGAAGTCAAGAATAATGACTGTTTTTGTGGATTACATACGGCAATTTGAAATTTTGGTTCAGACTTTAGCAAGCGGGCGGCCCGGTAGCCCAGTGGTTAGCACGTCGGCTTCACAGTGCAGAGGTACCGGGTTCGATTCCAGCTCCGGCCTCCCTGTGTGGAGTTTGCATGTTCTCCCCGGGCCTGCGTGGGTTTTCTCCGGGTGCTCCGGTTTCCTCCCACATTCCAAAAACATGCATGGCAGGCTGATTGGACACTCTAAATTGTCCCTAGGTGTGAGTGTGAGTGCGAATGGTTGTTCGTTTCTGTGTGCCCTGCGATTGGCTGGCGACCGATTCAGGGTGTCCCCCGCCTACTGCCGGAAGACAGCTGGGATAGGCTCCAGCACCCCCCGCGACCCTAGTGAGGATTAAGCGGCTCAGAAGATGAATGAATGAATGAATGAATGAAATTTAGCAAGCACCATCGAACTTGACATGCTTGATTAGCTTTCGCGGGCCACATAAAACGATGTGGCGGGCCAGATCTGGCCCGCGGGCCTTGACTTTGATAGCAGTGCAGTAGAATAACACAAAAATGTGTTTTCGTGTGAAAGTGATGATGCGTCAATGAGGGCTTGGGCGTTTTGGTTCCGAGTAAAAGGGGGCAGGTTGTCACGTCACGGCTAAGAAGGGAGCCAAGGTGCACCCCCTCAAGCCGCCTGCGTCGACTGTAGGAGGGCGGGGGTCAGGGAAAGGAAGGAACGGGCGCGTTCGGAGCACACAGGAAGGGAGGAGAGTCTGGCGGGCGGGCGCGGCGGGGTGAGGGGGGGTGCGGCTATACAAGCGAGGCCTTCATTGCGCGCGAGGCCTGGAGAAGAATCCGGGCTGTGTGCGCGGGCCGCTCCAATGTGCTTCGTGCACTTCGGCACAAACGCGACGCTGTGGGCCGCCGTGAAAGGAGGCTCTCTTGCGCAGGCACGCACCTCGGACCGGCGCCAAGGCTCAAGGTAAACATGCCTCGCCCTCCGACCGCTCACAAACAGCTTTTGTCGGGGCGCGTGTGCCAATGAGCCTTTTTCAGGTATCATCCACTTGAAGGTCGGGGATGCACCCGAGAGACAACTCTTTGTATGCGCGTCATTAATAAAAAGACGATTTTCCTTCGTATATCCCGTATGAAGGAATGGACAAAATGATGACAAACAAACATTCAAGTATTGAACCTGCTCACTTGGTCAAACTGAAGATCTTCCCCCCTCTGAAGAGACTTTGACAAGGGCTTTTCCTGCAAAAAAAAAAAAAAAAAATGTTATTCTCTCAAACTGGAGTTTCACTCATTCCACATTTCTGATCTTATTCCGAGTGATGAGGGTGGCGGCAGTAGGAAAGCTGCCGACGATGTGAAAGATGCGCCATTAATGGCTCCTCGCATTATGAAAGTCCTCCATCATGAGATGCCATGACAGCTTTCATGAGGGATTAACGAGTTTCACGCACATCCTCTTCATTAATAAATGGGGGGGCCGGATTCACAGTTAAATGTCGGGAGCACAAAGAAAAAAATATGTCATTCAATCACTTTGTCAACAAGCTTAATAATTTATGCAAAACAGTGCAACTCAAGGAAAAAAAAAAAATCAAGCAAGTCAGGCGGCAAAAATGAGAAAATGAATTTGCAACCATATTTCTCAACGCGCCGTATGTTGCACGAGAGGCACGCCGGCTCCCTCTTGTGGTACGCAAAAGAATCACTGAATTGAAAGTTCAAAACCGTGCATCATGTCAATGTGGCTTTAATTTTTTTTTTTTTAATCTTTCATTTGCTTCTTTTGTAAAATGAGTAATAGCTTCAAAATCAATCTGACAGAACAAAACGGACAAGTTTTTGTCCCAACATATTTTCGAAACCGTCTGCTGACTCACCAGCGGCTCCGCCATGATGACGCGGATCTTGTGCTCCGACACGGTGGCGAAGGCGGAGAAGAGGCTCTTCAGGACGTACTCGCCCGGCTTGCTGTCCGGGTCCACGCTGATGGGCGCGGCGACCGGCGGGCCCTTCTCCCCCTGAGGACTGCAGACCGCAGGGAGGGGCGGCTTGTTGTAGCCGTTGGCCGCGGGCGAGGCTGCGGGAACAAACACACCAAGAATGAAGAAAAGGCTTGAAGACGCCGGTCGCATTGTGCGCATTCGGAACATTGAATTTAGTGATTCTTTCGCTCACCACTAGAGGGAGTCCGCATACTGCGAGCGCACTTTGACAATCGCCGATTACAGTCAACAAAACTTTGTAGTTTCGTGTCCCAAACTGAAGACACCCAATTTAAAAATAGGACGTCAAACTCGCGTTTTTTTTCCCACGAATGAGTCAGGCGATTAATTTGTTGCAAAAATAATACTCATCGTTAATAAAAAAGCGGACTTCCAACTAATGAGAGTTCAGTGCGCCAAAGACAGGAGGTTTTCCCCAAACATGGACATGAAAATTCTCGCCGTGATGAACAAACCTGACAGACGCTGACCAAAGGGCAGCGACTGTGGCTTTGCCGCGCAAGGAAAGGAAAAAGCCTGACGGGCGGCAGCTGCTGTTTTCATTTCCAAGCAAAGAGGTCAGTGATGTGCGAGGGCAGCCAAAGATCTCACGAACGCGCCCAACCGCATCGTGTCGCCTTTGATTAGGTTCCCCCCAAAAAAAAGGACACGAGAGGAAAGCTTCTTATCGCTAAATGTCCGAAAACTGTGATCAATCGTCACCAACAATTTTACATTGTTTTAAAATGCCCCAATATGAAAAACTCCAATTTCGATGAATGTGGTCCATCACGAATCTATGCTAATGCTGCACTTTAGTCACGATTATCAAAAAATATTTGAAATATTTCTCCTAAAGACATTCCCATTCAGTTTTCCAGGAATCTTGCAGGTTCTCCAGGTCTTGCCGGGCCGTGTGCCTGCCATGTCACTTTTCAAGGAACGAGCAGCATGCACCTACCCAGGCCCTTGATGAAGCTGATGACGCTGGCTTTACTCCAGCACATGGCCGTTGCGTCCATGGTGGGGAAGAAGCCAGATGCCGTAATCGGGGCTCGTATCCTCCTCCGGCCCCCCCCAAATTCTCCCCTATGGAAACCCGCCGACGTCCATATCCTGCGCGTCAGCCGGCCGCGTCCTCCCGGGGAATAGTTTCCATGGTGGGTGTGCGTAAACGGGCGCAGACTAAGACGTGAGACCACACAAAACTCGTCTGTCTCTCCCTCTCCTTCCGCAAGGTCCGTGTTTGGCTTCCCCCCTCTCGTCTGCCGCCGCCTTCCAGGAGTGAAGGTCAAGTGGGAATTTTTAGCCCGGGCAAAGTGTGGTGATGCTACGGGGGCATAGCTGTGTGGTTATAATTAGCCCCACAGAGGAGGGGGGGGGGGGGGGGGCTGGGGGGGCACTCGACTGACATGACAGTCACACCATCAGACATCAAGATGGAAGGCGCAATTGGGTGGGAGGCCGTTTGTGTCTCAGGCACGTAAGGGGGCTGGCGGGGACATGACATCAGCGACACCGTGCCGAAAACAAACCGAGCGTGGTACACTTCCCTGAGGACCGCGCAATGAAGCAATTTTGTTGAATTTCAAGCGTCCCACTAACGTCCAAAATACTTTCTTCCTGTTTACCGTTGCCCATCTCGAGCCTAAATCAATTGCATGATGTATTTTTTTTCCCTCATAAAATCCATTTAACCATGCAGATTCAATTATCGATAATAATAATCGATTTAGCGGCCCGGTAGCCCAGTGGTTAGCACGTGGGCTTCACAGTGCAGAGGTACCAGGTTCGATTCCAGCTCCGGCCTCCCTGTGAGGAGTTTGCATGTTCTCCCCGGGCCTGCGTGGGTTTTCTCCGGGTGCTCCGGTTTCCTCCCGCATTCCAAAAAAAATGCGTGGCAGGCTGATTGGACGCTCTAAATTGTCCCTAGGTGTGAGTGTGAGTGCGAATGGTTGTTCGTTTCTGTGTGCCCTGCGATTGGCTGGCAACCGATTCAGGGTGTCCCCCGCCTACTGCCCGGAGACAGCTGGGATAGGCTCCAGCACCCCCGCGACCCTAGTGAGGATCAAGCGGCTCGGAAGATGAATGAATGAATGAATGAATGAATAATCGATTTAATTCTTAATTGATTCTCTTCCTGATCCTCACTGGGTGAGGGAATGGAAGATCATCATTTTGTATATCGTATGATATCATACATTTTGCTGCCAGGAAAGTTTCAACAGTTTTGGGCTATTTTGATGCTGCTGAACCCCACCACCCCCCCACCCCCCCACCCCTTCCAAAATGACATATTTTTCTAAATTGGCTCTATTTTTTTTTTCATGCCCAAGTTATGACAGTGGTATTCTCTTACTGCTACAACTGATTTTTGTACAAACCCCCAGATTTTGAAACAATTTGCAATAAAGCTTTTTAGG
Organism: Hippocampus zosterae; assembly: GCF_025434085.1. Classification (NCBI taxonomy): domain Eukaryota; kingdom Metazoa; phylum Chordata; class Actinopteri; order Syngnathiformes; family Syngnathidae; genus Hippocampus; species Hippocampus zosterae. The sequence goes on along the minus strand of NC_067460.1, from coordinate 25,589,144 downwards.
TAACTCAACTAAATCGATTTTGTTGTGTCCGCAGCAGACGACATTCTCCTGAGGAAGGAGAATCAAACAACGCATTCATGTCCACATCGGAATTAGCAGCCATTCATCTCGGGAGTGGGTCAGCACCTTTTAACTAGACCGCCATGTCCACAAACACAAACAGCCACTAGACTATAAATAAACGCACTGGAGTCGAACTCAAGGCTAGTAAACACTTGCTCGTCGTGTTAGGTAATCAGCAGGAACACCCGTCCCGTAGCTTTGTGATGTCACGTTTTTTTTTTTTTTTTACGCCGGAGGGACTGAAATGAATACATAAATAATATAGCAACATCGCCTTTGTTAGCAGACAAGCCTCACTGACTCGCGTTCCACGACGAAATGGAAAATGAATTAAATCGACAAAAAGGGTGCGTTCGGTGTTTAAATTCAGTCGACATGACATCATTTTTTTTTTTTTTAATAACAAACTGAAAAGTGAATCGCTCCTTTGAGAATCAGTGGCGACGTTTATGTCAGTCAAGTCACAGTTGGATGCCTGACAGGAGCTACTGGCGCTATTTGCGTTGACACAATGTGACCCTTTTTTAAAACTAATTCAAGCAATGGGATCATTTCAATAAAAAAATTAAAAAATCACGAGAAAAGCAGTAGCTGACCCCCCCCCCCCCACCCCCATGTAGCCCCATTGGACAAATTCAGCTGGTTGCAGGTGAAGTTGACACAACGTGACCTTTTTTTTAAAACCAATTCAAGTAATGGGATCATTTCAATAAAAAATTTTAAAAAATCACGAGACAAGCAGTAGCTGACCCCCCCCCCCCCCCCTTGTGGCCCCAATGGACAAATTCAGCTGGTTGCAGGTGAAGTTGACACAACGTGACTTTTTTTTTTTAACCAATTCAAGTAATGGGATCATTTCAATAAAAAAATTAGAAAATCACGAGACAAGCAGTAGCTGATCCCCCCCCCCCCCGCCCATGTGGCCCCAATGGACAAATTCAGCTGGTTGCAGGTAAAGTTGACACAATGTGACCTTTTTTTTAAACCAATTCAAGTAATGGGATCATTTCAATTAAAAAAAATTAAAAAATCACTAGACAAGCAGTAGCTGACCCCCCCCCCCCTCCCCACCCCATGTGGCCCCAATGGACAAATTCAGCTGGGTTGCAGGTGAAGCTCCACTAATCCTATTAGTGCGTCCTCCCGCTTACTAAGAGCGCTTTAGACCATGTGAGAACTCTGCACACTGCGCTTAACAGCAGCAGCAGCGCATACGAGTTGGCATGCTGACTCATTGCGTGCGCTCTCGTATCAACACCGGATCGCGACAGACCGGATTGAAAACTGCCGGGCCAAGTCTCCAAGTGCAATCGAACGCCTACGTTCGCACAACACAAACAACCGTGATTGAAACACTGAAATATCCTCACACAACTGAACATTTCTGCGCTAGCTAGGTTAGCTTAGCAATTAGTAAGGCTCGGAGCCGGATACAAGCGGCCGAAATGAGTTTTCTCCGCAGGGTGTCCGGGCTCTCCCTTAGAGATAAGGTGAGAAGCTCAGTCATCCGGGAGGGGCTCCGAGTCGAGCCGCTTCTCCTCCACATCGAGAGGAGCCAGATGAGGTGGCTTGGGCATCTGATTCGGATGCCTCCTGAACGCCTCCCTGGTGAGGTGTTGCGGTCATGTCCCACCGGGAGGAGACCCCGAGGAAGACCCAGGACACGCTGGAGAGACTATGTCACCCAGCTGGCCTGGGAACGACTCGGGATCCCCCGGGGAGAGCTGGAAGAAGTAGCTAGGGAGAGGGAAGTCTGGGCTTTCCTGCTAAAGCTGTTGCCCCCGCGACCCGGCCCCGGATAAGCGGTAGAAGATGGATGGATGGATGGATAGAGCTCATTCGCAGACGACGACAATGATTACCGTTTTGGAAGTGGTCAATACGGTCAATACATTTTCCCCAGATTTTTTTTTTCCGGTTTGCACCATTGAGAAATTCTGGTCACCCAAATTGGGTGCACTCTCGAGCCCCGATGAGGACACATGACAAACTTTAGCTTTACTCTACTGGCCGGTGTGGACAATGACTTTGCTTATTTAATGACAGGGACGACTATAATGGATGTAGCGTAAATATGTCATTACGAGCTGATGAAAAACAAACAAACAAACAAACAAAACACACAAAAAAAAAAACAGTGGCGCAGCAATGAGCGGCTGAATTGTTGCATATAATCAAGCATGTCACGATAATGACTCAGTGCGCGACGGGCAACTTCTCGGAGGAAGGATGCGTTACTGCGGCAATGCTGTTGCTAAGAGACGGCCAAATAGAAGTTCCACTGGATGTAAGCTATGGAAGGAAAACAAATAGGCGCGGTTGTCAAACCTAAGGCCTGCAGGCCACGTGCAGCCCTCTGTGTCATATACATGGCCAGCCATTAAAAAAAAAAAAATGTTTATTGAACACGATGAGGACAGTAAAAAAAAAAAAAAACAAGCTCCCTCATATCAACCTGACACAGCTCACGGCCAGACACCAAACGCCAGCACAGCGGGCGCCGCCTATTAACTCATTCAGTGCCAGCCAATTCTAGGCCAAGTCTGAAAAGACGTTTAAAAACGTCTTTGGGAGTGAACGAGTTAAACGCACAGATCGAATACGGATGGATGAGAAATGTTTGATATTTTCTCATTCGGTACATTTGCAATGTGTTGTCAGTGTTTTTAGGTTTAAGCGGAATGGGTACAACTCGTTTTTGACGGTGGTGCAGGTTGATCTGGAAAGTATCGCCTGCGAAAAACGGCGTTTTTTAGTTGTTTTTTTTTAAACTGCATCGTGCCGTTACTGTTGCATTCGTCTGCATCCTGCACGACCTTAAAAGCCGAATCATGATCAACCTTTTTTTAAAAGGAGAAGATTTAAAGAGTTGTTTGGTTTGGTGCAAATTCCTCGCAAAAGTCAAGCCTCGGTTAAATCGAAAATGGGACCAAAGCGCTACTCACAGCCGCTCCATGACTTGAGCAGAGATTTGATGCTGATCTCAAAGAAGCCCGAGTCCTGCTGGCTGGCCATCATCTGCCGTGCAAGTCGGGGGTGGGCGTGGGGGGGTCCTCCGACGTCCTCCCACTTGCGCCCTTTCTCCCCCCCGCTAGCCTCCACTGACGCTGGGCATCGCGCCGTGGACAGTGAGAGGCGGGCGGTGGGCGCTGGGAGTGCGAGTTCCCTTTAAATCGCTGCGCGTGGAGGCCGGCAGCGCGGGGAGCAATCCTCTTAGCCGGCGCGCAGTTAATAATAACTTGTGTTTGTCTGCCTCATGATCATAACACGAATGATGATGATGATGATGAGGAGTGCCCATCATCTCTCATCTGTCGTCGATGGAGAACAACTTATGAGCACAACAACACTGCAATGTTTGGAGTGCAAAATGTTTGGAGTGTAAATCAGACAAATGGCTTGAAGGGAGGGCCGCTTTTATGCGCTTATGCAATTTTATGTTGAAGAAGGCAACATGGAAATATGGGTGCGGTGCCCTTGGATTAAAAAAAAAAAAAAAAAAAAAAAAAAGCTCCATTAAGTTCTGCTGAAATTTGGGATTTATGGCCCCCAAAAAGCCCCCCCCCCCACCCCTCCTCATATTTTCCCATCATTCCCTGCCAGCTCCATCGTTTCCTCGCAGGGGCTGAGCTGACGTAGCTACTCGACTGCAAACGACGACCACGGCCAACTTATTTGGAGACATAAAAGACGTCAAAACCGCGACACGCGACACCGTCAGGAAGTCAAAATGAAAAGTGCCCCGGGAGCAGTCATGGTTCATCTTATGTGCTCCTCAACATTAACGAGCGAGAGTCTGAACGATTTCACGGATGCCCAAAAAGATTAGAGTGCGCCAACTTGGAGCCTTTTCTAATTGAACAAAAATCCAATTGAGATGGTAGAACTTGAGCAACAAAGATGATCGGATCTTCTCCACAGTTGCCGTCACGAGGACGTTGACACGTTTGCTCGGCTCTTGCGGGCCACATACCAAAGCGAAACCCAAATCTCATTAATATTCATATGCTATACTGTAGTTCCAGTGATGAGATCATCCACACTCTGCCGCATAATCCCCACAACTGACGCCATCAAAACACTTGTGCACTATTACATAATGTACTTGATGGTGAGGAACCGTCACGAACCGCACCCCCCCCCCCCCCAGCCCACAATCCCCACTGGGCCACATCAAGACGTTATTAAGAGCATTAGCAGGCGCTGGTGATGGTGAGGAATGCCAGCTATGTGTGGACTGTCTCTGCGCTAGGTTCCCCCCCCCCCCCAGCCCCCCCAAGGACCCCTTCACATCTTGGGACCTTCGTTCCTTTCATTCGTTCCTGGATGGGTCATTCCACAAATTTATTTTTGTCTGAGAAGTTTTGTTACAAAATACGTTTTGGCCATGTCGCGCGAGAGAAACGTGCAGCAATTAGCAAATGGTGAAAATTTATTTAAGGAAAAAAAAAAACAGCTCAAGGCGAGCATCAAACAGAATCGCACGTCAAATATTGAAATAGAACAGGATACGCGGATCACATGACGGATGGATGGATGGATGGAACTACATACAGGAGCTTTCAGTAGCTTAATGCTAACACAAGGCGGAACGACATTGCTACGCGGGCGAACAATTAGCAATTAGCAACAATTATGTGATGTGGGGCGATCCTTTCAGTGGCAGACGTCTGAACACAAACAGTGGGGCAACACACGTAGAAAAATAATACTCGCAGGAATGTATTGTTTATCCTCTGCAAGGAATGACTATAATAGACTGGATTGCTTGTATTCCTCATATGAAACGATCTGGGTTAGCAGCTGTTTTTCCAAAATGATTTCAAGTATGGTTTGTTTCTCAAAAACCTGCTCTCAATTCTGAAATGAGCCCGGCGTTGTCAAATGGACTCAACAAGTGCGCCATTTCCAAGTGAATACGGACCCAACCTACTTTCAAGGATGGTGGGCCTCTTCTTGTGCCGCATCTTTTTAAACTTCCCTCTAAAGTCCCGCGGCGGGAAAGCATCCAAATTGGCAAGGCGCCCCGGGAGCACCTCATCCTGCGGGCACGCTGTCCCCGTTCCCGTTCCCGTCCCTCTCTGGGCCTCCGAGCTCATGTTGCCAGGCGGCGAGCACCGGGTCACTTCCATCATTCTTCCATGGGAGGAGGATACCTTCCCTTCGTCTTCTTCTTCTTCTTCTTCTTTCCTCGGCCCCCTCTCTCTTCCTGCTTGCCGCCTCTCTCTCTGCCTGCTCATGTGTGCTAACCTCACCACTTGTCAGGGCAGTTGAGCAAGTTAGTCTCCCCCCCCGCCCCCTCCCCACAAAAAAAAAAGTCATGAATCGGACAGGTATTAAATTACTTGGACAGCCCCTTCTCTCTTTGGGGCCAAAAGGCGAGAAGTCAAGACTATAAAAAAAAAAAAAAGAGTGAGGGAGGGAGGGACTGAGAAAGGGAGCAACATCCCCGCCTAGTGTGTGTGTGTGTGTGTGTGTGTGTGCCCACCGGGCATTGCTGAATACATATCCTGTATTTGTCTTGCGCTATTTGACGGGTGGAAATGGTGCACACCCTCGCCGCAAACGAGATGCAAAACGAGGAGTGAGATGAATTTCAGGCCTTGCTGGACTGAAAATGGGAAGAAAGCAAGAAGGACTCAAACATTGATTAGTACAAAGAATTTAGCATACATAAGAGATGATCAATACATTCAAAATAAATGCGTCGTAGGAAAAAGTCAATCCAAACTATACCACGGGTACCAGCACTAAGATAAGATATCCTTTATTTGTTGCACACTGGGGAAATTTACAACTACTAAACTACTAAATTTACTACTCTCTGTAAAAAGCGTGTTTGTGTGTGTGTGTGTGTGTGTGTGTGTGTGTGTGTGTGTGTGTGTGTCCCCCAATGTGCGTGTGAAGGCGTATTCCTGTTTCCACAGTGACACCTTGGAACAAGTGGCCTTTCCACTACACTCCTCAAGTGCGTTTTTAGTTTGGGGCGGGGTGGGATAGTAACATGACTTTACTTTGGACAGTAACATGCGCCCTCTTGCGGTCAATGCATGTATGACAACAATGCCAACAAGCGGGTTGGACATTTTCACAGTGAAAGATCGATGCAAAGGTCGATGCAAAATGAGACGACTCTCCAATTTTGCTTGGAGTAAAATGAACATCTCTCGTTTATTCTTCAAACTACTGACAACGTAATCGTTGCTCATAACCGAGTTCCTCAATAAACGAGCATTGCATGATCCCACATTTCCATCGATGGAGTGGGACGGACCAGCAGGTTTATCGTTACCATAGCGAGACGCTTTTGGATTTGCACATGATGAATAATTAACGGACATCGGGCCGACTGACAACTACAACCACTTGAGCTGCATCGCTTGGGAGGAAATGGGGGGGGGGCAAAAAAAAAAAGCCTCCTCGGGTCGCCCACTTGTGGCCTGGCAAAGTTCTGCACACCAAAGGAACAAGCAGCGGCGCACCTGTTCCCACTTGACAATTCTGATGATCAACAATTCACGGAGAGATGAAAAATACTCATATTATGTTTTATCTATTGATGTTTTTATTAATTTTTCTTCGGAAGGGCTGGGGGGGGATACCACGCCTTTACTGGTCGCTACGAAAAAAAAGATAAACAAAGTAACAGTTGATCTCGGCGATGAAGAAGGAATGGGGGAGGCAAGGAAGCAATACGACGCACGCAAAAGAAGAAAAAGTACCTCGAGATGCAGTCGATGATGTCATTTTCTTTCACCCCTCGCCCCCCCAGCCTTGATGTGGCACCTTGAGAGTCCCCAGCAAAAAGAAGTCTTGCTCCGGTCCACTTTGGGTCTCCAGTGGTTCCAGTTGGTGGCGTTCAGGTTCCGGCAGCCCTCGTTCGTCAGCGGGCTCAGGTTCTCCTGAATAATGAACAACATCAACAACAAGGAGGAGGTGCGAGAAGGTGTTTGCATTTGGCCAATTTTTAACATCACTGTGCTTAAAATAAAAAATAAAAAATCAGAGTCGACGCAAATTGCCGATGAAGTGGCAACCCAAAATAAAAACGGGGGTCACACACTGACAGTAACACAACAACACTGCTACAGTCCAAGTGGACATCAACAGCGATGAGTGCATTGTTTTGCCAGGAATATCTAATAAAATAGCAGATGGAAAAAAAAGAGATGCCAGCGCGATGTCCCAATAAGTGAATAAAACAGGAACATTAATCCAGCAGATGGCGCCACAGGACCAACTTCGCAAAAAGTGAATGCGATTGGCAAAACCAGGTGAAATGCCAAGATTTGAAATTTATTAATCCATCTTCCGAGCCGCTTGATCCTCACTAGGGTCGCGGGGGGTGCTGGAGCCTATCCCAGCTGTCTTCGGGCAGTAGGCGGGGGGACACCCTGAATCGGTTGCCAGCCAATCGCAGGGCACACAGAGACGAACAACCATCCGCACACACACTCACACCTAGGGACAATTTAGAGCGTCCAATCAGCCTGCCATGCATGTTTTTGGAATGTGGGAGGAAACCGGAGCACCCGGAGAAAAGCCACGCAGGCCCGGGGAGAACATGCAAACTCCACACAGGGAGGCCGGAGCTGGAATCGAACCTGGTACCTCTGCACTGTGAAGCCGACGCGCTAACCACTGGACTACCGGGCCACCCAGATTTGAAATTCCCCCCCCAAAAAAACTGCCTTCCCGAGGTTCAAGATCAGGGGATGTCGTTCCTATTTGTCAAGCCTTTCAGACTCGTCTGTGATCAAGGGTTATGTAATTACATTTGACTTGAGAGCGGCAACATGTGACTTGCCAAATATTGCAAGAAATAATAAATATGTTTTGAGTTTTATTTCGGTTTTGGAAAATCAAGTGTGCGGATAGAGGATGGAAATCAAATCCTGCTTTGCAGCGTCTCCTGTCAACAAGTCAGTGTTTTGGCAACGAGAGTGAACGCTGAGTTGATTTAAGATGATAGCATGCCCACCAGCTCCATCCAGACCACTGCCAAATTGCTTTGCCAACACACACACACACACACACACGCGCGTGACAAGAGTGATGGCGAGTGACGGTGCAGCAGGTGCACCATCGTGCAAACCCAAAGAGAAGAGCTTGCAACTAAATTATGCAATAAGACTCCAGTCCCTCGTATAGAAACAAACCCACGGGAATCATTTTGTTTCTGTCCCCACCGTCACATAACAAATCATCCAGAAACAAAATACAGAAGTACAACGAAGAAGAACTTGTGTAAATGATAATCCAGAAACTTAAAAAAAAAAAAAAAATGAAGCATGGCTGGAGTAAAAGTGATTGCACCAACTCGGCCTTTTTCTTTTGTAGCTCACTTTTGACGAGCAACAATTGAGATGCAATATGAAAATAAGGACAGCAACTTTTCTTGGCCTTCCTTATGCCATTTTGAATAGTCGTTCTTGTGTCTCAATACACATGCAACCCTGTAAAGCGACCTTTTGAAACCCTATGGGGGGGGGGGTGACATGACTCAGCAGAAACATCATCAGTTTCTCTTTTCTAATTGTTCTTCACCTTTTAGCAGAGCAGCTAACAAAAAAATCGACATTTCCAAATCATCTTTGGAATCATCATTCAATCACTTGTAAAGGTTCGCCAAATCGATGGCGGCGCAGGCGGACGGGTGAGCGAGCGATAGCGCTTCAAGGCTACTCGAGAACAACGTTGTTTGCTCTGTTTGAAAATGATACACCGCACGCCCGCCTCCAATTCGCGCGCGGGCCTCAGGGGAGGTGTAAAGACGTCAGTCACCTTGTGCCTGCGGGGGGCGAGCGGCATCGCGCCAGGCCTTCCATCATCCCGACAATTTTTGGAGCGCACGCCAGAGCCCACTTTCAACTCTGCAGTTGACGCTAACAAACGTTTGACGCGTCGGCTCAAACGAAAGGCTGAAAGACAACAAGAAGAGAAGATTTGGAAACGAAGTGGAAAAAAATAGGGCATCATTTAAATAATGCAAAGTGGAGCGTTAAAAAAGGAAAGGTCTTGACTTGGAGCAGCAATCGTGGCCGCAAAATTCAATCTGTGCTTGACAGGCGAGAAAGACGCACTCGGTGTGTGCTTGATGTCAGAAAAAATTCATAAAGAAAGAATAATCACCATCGGCGCCGCGCAAAAGCTCAATTAAATGACACCGGCGCGGTGGCTGTTTTGCTTTTTGTTTGGCAGACAACGACCACGCTTGCTGGAAGCTGGCGAGAAACGACAAAAGAAGCAATCGCGAGACAATAGGAACACTGTTCAACAAATGTTTACTATTTTATTTTAATGAGATGCAAGGAAACGGAGCCCCACGCTAGAGGCTAATTTCGTTCTGCTAACCTCGTCCGTTTAGCAGTTAGCCGTTTAGGCTAACTGCTGCCCCTCACCCACAAAAAAAATAAATACAATAAAATAAAATCATATTACAGCGTTTTTCAGGGAGATATCTTTTAGTGCTTTTTTTTCATAAATTGAAGTGGTCATGATTAGTCGTAGTTTCCTAATCTTAAATCATGTTAACCATTTTTTACACACACTTGAAGCATTTTAGACTGTCCCCAGAACATGAACAAAACCATCATTTACTTTGTGGAAAACATTTTCTAACAGCTACGATATTTATGAATTGTTTGATGAAGTTGTCTTTCCATAGTTTGAGGAGGGACATAATGGCGAGCTCGCTAGCTAGCATCAACGCTAGCTAGCGAGCTCGCCATTTTTAGCATCAACGCTAGCTAGCGAGCTGCTAGCATCAACGCTAGCTAGCATTCTCCCAATTCCAGGAGAAAAGAGCGCGCCCGTGCGAGCCATCCGATCAACAGGATAGTCACGTAATTAGTCAATCCCTACGAATATGTGAACTAACGGTGCGTCTTAATTTTTACCACGTCTATTATCAACTCAATTTACTTGTCGGAATGTAAATCGCAGCGGCCATTCCGAAGGCTTCGTTTTTTGCCAAATGGCGGTGCCTGTGACGTCAACGGTGTAAATGTCTGCTTCCAGTTGAGAGAACAGAGCACTAAATGTAAATCTGTCCATGAATAAATTTGCCAAGACGGGCGACAGCAATACGATAAAAAAACAACAACTAATAAATAACATTAACAGGCGTGGAATATCAAGACAGAGTTATGGAAGCGTGTCAGAAATCATTTCTAATCCTGTTTGTTATTCCGTTGATTGACTGCTACAGAAGCTCCGCAGCTGTCACTCAATGAGCGTGCCGCAAGTATCTTATGATGTGAAGGTCAATCAATTTGTTCCGGCAGTAGCGCGTGGAGATGTTAAATGATGAATTGCCCCGAAATCCGCGAAGCCATTAAGTGAAGGGATTAGTATTGACCTTTTCTTTTTTTTGTGTGTGTGTGTGTTTTTACATCGCTTTGCTTCGCCAGCGTTGTAAATCTGTCACACAACATCTTTCTGTCCTGGATCATCATGATGATCATTATTTTACACAAGTTGATCTCCAAGCAACAATGGCAATAAAATACATTCCAAACAATCGGGTGACGACGAACGAGTGCTGCGGCAATACGTTATGTTATTTCTTTGAAAACAGAATACGTTGCTTTTTGTTGCATTTTTCAGGTATCGCCATGACCCGAATTTAAAACTTGAACCATGACTTGACACCACCCTCGCAGAAACCAAAATCGAAACCATCTGGCAATCCTTTGCATGCCACCATCATTTCAAACCCAAATTTGAAACCGTAATTTGCCCTAACCCTCGCTTGGCACCCCCTGTATTAAATATAAAATACTTATGAGGAAAAGAAAGTGTCTATTTGAGCACGGCAGCCACTGACAGTCTTTTTAGATGAATTAATGATAGCAGCCCAGCGGTGACAAAAAAAAAAAAAAAAACAGACTTGACTGTTCCATTATGTCTCCTGTGTAGCAATTTGAACCTTTCGGGTTACTTGATCCAACCTGGATTTCCTCCAGGATAAATCAAGAGTACTGTATGTCCGTACACATTTCTGAAATCTTTTTTTATCTCGAAAGCATGCAGGCAAGAGAACCGAATCTTCTCGCACCTCATGCTTTATTTCAGTCGTAATTGGGCCTCGTTAAAATCCACCTCTTCAGGCCTCCCCGCTGCAATTTGCTTTACACATTTGTGCGAGGTCTCCTTTATTCCGGCTGAGTGGGCACTAATGAACCCGGAAAAGTAATGACTTCCTTTTATTATTGTGCCCGGAGAGTACTTGGATCTTTTTTTTCCCCACTCTATCGCAGCACATGACAAGCAGATGTTTGCGACCTGGAGTTGTGCGATAGTGCCCGTGAGATTTCGAGTTTTAATTCCCAGCTGTGTCATTGCTTCTCACAAACGGCATGCAAGTGTGCATTTGAAAGAAGGAGGGAATCGTTCTTCATATTTGAAAAAGATCGGATTAAAAAGGGTGTGAAAACAGGACAGTTGTTGGCCGGGGGGCCAGGTGGCATCTGTAAGATGAAATTTGCAGCGCATTAAGCACCGTAATTCGACTTGAATGTGTTACTGTGGACACAAAAACATCCCGCTCATCTGAGGTGAAATCGGTAAAAGTCTGACTGACTAAATGGGGCACGTTTCGCCCGACGACTACGCACGCATAAAATCAAAGCCCCCACGTATGCGTTCAAATAGTGCACGTCGAGTCAAACAGGATTCAAACGCTCACTGTTAAAAATGTACATTTTTATTTAAAAATAGATTTTACAGCTCCAGTGGCATCTTGTGAATTCACAGAGAGAACATCATCCGTAAGATTTCATCACACATTTATATATATATATATATATATATATAGATATGTATATTTCTTATCTATATATATGAATATTGACATGCTTTGCTTGAACGACACGCGGCTGCTCACGTCCACGTTCATCCAATGATCAGGTTTGGATTTCACAGCTCCGTCTTGGCGCTTTTATTGTCAGCCGAGCTTTTATGGTGGCCGTCCCTCAGCCATTTGTTAAAAACGACCACGGGGTCGATGTTCCAGTGTTTGTGGAAAGAAATGGGCACCTGGTGAGCAAGCAAGTCGGCCGAGTAGTCCTCCGGGCGAGCCTGGAAGGGAACCGCCACGCCGGGTTATCATCGTAAACGCCATTGTGATGCGACAGAAAAATAATACATAGATTTTTTTTTTTTTTTAAGATTGCGGTAATCTGCTGGAGGAATGCTAAAAAAAATAAAAATAAATGAAAGACTCGTTTTCAGTAAGCGCTTCCTGTGCAAGATAAATGCAACAATTAAAACAAACAAACAAAGTGCTTTGAGACTATGATGACGTCAAAAAGTGCTGTTATTTTTTTTCGAAAAGCATTTTCAAAGCCATCTTTCCCCAAATGCACAACATTCCATGTGCAACACAAAAGCAAACTTTTGCTGATTTATTGTTTAATTCAGTGGTGCCGCTGAAGGGGACCGACTGTTCAATTATTCTTTTGAAAGAATTGTCATAAGAAAGAATAGTTGACCCTTTTCACAAATTAAAAAGGAAATTAGAGTTACAAGAATGGATTGGATGGTCGCTGCTGGGAAAAAAAAATGTTGAAAGGCAAATAATTATACTGAGATACAATTGATGTGAAGATAACATGCAAATAAGAAAATTAACTCATTCAGCACCGGCCAATTGTGGACCAAGTCTGAAAAGACGTTTAAATACGTCTTTGGGAGTGAATGAGTTGATACATTTTATGGAACGACGTTAAATTAAATGGCAAAAAAAGTTGTTGAAATAAATGATTCAATTATACAGCATCCTTTGGATGGTTTAAAAAATAATAAATTGCAATATAAATAAGAATGAAAAATATTTTGGATGACTGGAGACAGTCATATTGTTTTTTTGTTTGTTTTTTTTTTTTGCTTTTGTCATCATGGCTACCGGGTTCATTTCCAAATCACAATATGAAGATTCTGAAAGGTGGTCGGTCACCTGATGGAAAAGTGGACTGTGGGTGGCGGGGATGCCCAGAGCGTTGAGGCACATTCCCAGCACCATGTCGTCCGGCGCGTCGTCACTGTAACACTTGCAGCCGCTTTGCAAGAGTCGCGCCACCGCCTCCCGACTGAACACCATGCTGCAGACACACAAGTACTTCAATACCTCCAAAATAGAAGCTTATCATATATTTTGGTTCAGGTACTTGTGCGCATCTGGGTTAAAAAAAAAAAATCAAATAAGTTAAGTGTGCATGCTTGGAGCTGTTTATTAGTCGCGCCAGGAAAATATCTACAGTATTTGTATGAAGAGAGAATCAAAAAAGGACACAAGCGCTACAATAGACTGTGGCATGTTTTTTTTTCAGTCTCTCGGAATCTGAATTTCCATATTTTGTCATCTATAATTCCATTTTTTTTTTTTTGGCTGATGTTTTAGGACATAGCTGTGGCATTAGGGGGGTTTCTAGCCACCTATTTCTATTTGAATTTTCAAGAATTGCAGAAATAAACCTGAATGCAAAAGCTCGACATTAGAAAAAAGGTCTAAAATGAGCACACGAAAAAAAAAAGACGATTAGCGGGGTGGATTTTTTTGTGCATCAATAAAATGCACATTCTGGCCACGGACGCAGGTTTTGCGAATAAATGATGACACGACCGGTTGGTTATTATGTTAATCTTACATATTGTAGTCACAAAAACGATCAAATGTTTTTTTTTTTGAGGGGCGAGGGGTAAATAATTTCACGATTGAATAAAAGAAGCAAACATTACCGCGGGAATGCGCCCACGTTCACGTACAGGCGGAGAACGACGCCATCTTTTCTTTGGAATCTCCTTTTTATGACGGCTCGCCACCCGGTGGATGGCGACGCAATTGCAACCGGAGTTCTTCCAATCCACGAGCGCTCCTTCGCCAACCTTTCCGCCATCACTTTTGTTGACAGTCGGCCGAGCGTCTCGTGGCAGAAAGACGCTCTCACATGACTTCAAGTCACGGCGCCGTCAGTCTCGTCTCTTCTCGGTATTTGCAAAATAGCGCTGCCGGGAACGGGCAGAAGTAGCATTTTCCGTTTTTCCTACGGGGACAAATTGTCCCGCCGTAACTCGGATGTCAAAATCCTCTCGAGCGGCGTGCAGCCGCTTATGCTCAATGTTTAAGATTAGCGGCAGAACGCGAGTGCGCTCGCTCACATTTTAATCTGCACCCAAAGCCAAAAAGCTTAGGCCACAAAACGACATTTCCCTCTTGGCTGAGCTGCGTTTTTTTTTTTTTTGGGAAGCGAGCACAAGCGGTTTATGTTGAAATGACAGATAACGGGATTTGCGCGATACATCCGGCGGGCGTCTGGCGGTTCGAGCTCACCCGCCGCCTCCCGTGACGTAGCTGTAGCCTCCCTGGCTGAGGCCGTAGCCGTAGCGCTCGCCCAGATACACGGCTTCCGACGGTCGGTAGCAGCTGAGCAACGATCGCAGTCTGGGGAGGCTGAGGCACACACACACACACACACACACACACACCAGTGTGGGAATAAGTGCAGTTCCTCAGGCTGTATCGCACGTGTCCAGCATTCCGCGTGAAGAAGCAACTTGACGGACATCAAGTGAAGTCATCAAGTCGAACATCGGACACAGCGATTACGACGGCGGTGTTGGGTGGGCCGTGATTGCGCAAACCTGATCAGCGTGTCGTCGTCCACGACGAGGAGCCACTCTGCGTCGGGGACGTCGCCGCTGACGAATCTCTTGAGGATGGCGAAGGTTTTGCCGCAGTGGCCTGCAAAGGCAAGACGGCGTTTTGCGGATGATTTGATTTTGAAAGGACCGCGCTGGACACATACGTAGTTTCAGACCAAGGGAGGCCCAGTTCGGTGGGTGAGGACCCATTTAAAAAACAAGAACCAGTTGAAGACCAAGGAAGGGCTAAATGACAACAACGTCAAGCTGAGCAAGAACCGGTCTAGGACACGAGAACCAGTTTTGGAATAAGGACCAAAGAAGAACCGTTTCATACCAAGTGATAGGTAAAACCAGAACCAGTATGAGACCACAGGTGAACCAGTTTAAATCCATTTCAGGACTAAGTGAGAGCTCGTTTCGGAAAACGCAAGGACCAATTGGAATCCGCTTAGAAATAATTAGGACTGACACAGAACCAGTTGAAAGAGACATTTTGAACCCAGTGAGGACTACTTCAGGACCAAGTATTCCTGGACTGGACTATGTCTGACCTTGGAGTTTTCAGCGCAATCGATTGTTGGAATGGACCGGCCGGTACGATCAAAGCCGACCCGGTTCAAGGTTGACAGATGCTGCCTACGTAGGAGGAAAATGTTTTTGTTGAACACGGAGGCCGGCGGCACAGCCGCTCCGACACACAAAGAGCAGAATTGGGAAGTACGAGCACGGCAACATAGTCATCATCCAGGCACAGACGGAAAACCCCCGGGGGCCGGCAACACACGGAATACAAGAGAGGAGGCCTTGCTGGATTATTCATGCGCCGGTGTGTTTGTGTGTGTCTGGTACAGCAACAACTAGTTTCAGATCGAGTAAGGACTGAGGGATAACCTACGCAGGGGCCAAATGAAGACCAAGTGAGAAGTCGTTCAGAAAGGGCGAAGGACCAAAGGAGAACACCTTTGGTGAGGACCAGGTTAAGGACAAAGTGAGAACCGGTTGAGACACAACTGAAGATGAATTCTGGACTCAATGAGAACCGGTTCAGGGACAGAAAAAGGCTGCGCAGGCGTTGGCACGCCAACGAATGAGAAATAAATACGGAGATGAATAAAAAGCGGCAGCCGAGCGGCCAGGCCTTGATGGCCAGTGACTGCCGGGCGTCGTTAGCATAATGCTGCGGGTCGTCGCGGGGGAAAAGCAACAGACGGGAGGAAACGACGCCGCGCCCGTCTGCTTGAAACTCACTCCTGAGCTATTTATTTGAATTCTTTTTTTTGGGGGGGGGGGGGGGGGGTCGCTCCCAATTCATGTGAAACGGCGTTTCTTCAACCACAGATGAAAGCGGTGGCATGCAGAACAAATGCAAAAAGCAGTTTTGAGTTTAGCGCAGCTAGCATCAGCTTGGCTTATACAGTATATGAGGGCTGCAATGACAAATCAATAAAATTGATTAAAATCAAGTTTTGGCAACAAATGTCATCCACGATTCGTGTTGCACGATTATCGGCTCGCTTTCAATGTGATGTCATCGTGCGCTTTCGCCGAGTGTGTCGTTCCTGCTGTACATGCTTTGGCCTCTTAGGGGCAGTGTGGTGCACACGGGCTGATCATAGTAGAGAAGAAGGAAATGGGCCAAGTATGTATACAAATATCCATTCAATCATTCATTTTCCCAACCGCTTGATCCTCCCTAGGGTCGCGGGGGGTGCTGGAGCCTATCCCAGCTATCTCCGGGCAGCAGGCGGGGGACACCCTGAATCGGTTGCCAGCCAATCGCAGGGCACACAGAGACGAACAACCATTCGCGCTCACACTCACACCTAGCAACAATTTAGAGCGTCCAATCAGCCTGCCATGCATATTTTTGGAATGTGGAAGGAAACCGGAGCACCCGGAGAAAACCCACGCAGGCCCGGGGAGAACATGCAAACTCCACACAGGGAGGCCGGAGCTGGAATCGAACCCGGTACCTCTGCACTGTGAAGCCTACGTGCTAACCACTGGACTACTGGGCAGCCCTGTATACAAATAAATAAATAATAATAAATGCATTAACCCCCCCCCGCTGCAAATTCTGAAATGAGTAACAATAATAAACCACCAGTCAAACCACTGAATCTGGATTTGCTGAGAATGAAGTTTAGAGTAGTCACCAAAAGTCAAAAAAAGAGAGAGCGCATGCACGCTCGAGCGGGTCCGCTCTGCGGTCTGACGAGCAGCACGGCAAACGGACCGCGACGCCTCGTTAGGGCGTCACGGATTGGAAAGCGACGCATTGCGCCGCTCTCGTCCCTCCCTTGAAAGCGGCCGCATCATCCCATTAAGGTGCAACACCAAAGGTCTCGGGCGACCTTTTCGTCGCCGCTAGCGATCTGCTGTCTGGAATAATTTGCCCCCCCCCCCGAGTGGTCGGTAGCCTCAGGCAAAGTGCGAGAAAGAGCGAGAGAGAAACTCGGCGCGCATCCTGTCACGGCGACTTGATATTAGTGACTCAGCAAAAATGGGACCTTTCGGACAAGTCTGGCCCGGGGCGGAACACAGAAAGTGGCGCCGGGCGCCTTGGGAGGCAGAGCTGTCACCTTGAGCAACTGCAAAAAAATAAAGAAAAAACGCTGCAAGGATGCAGAAAATTGCACCTGTGAAATACCCCCCCCCCCACCCCAAGTTGTGATGCTCAATTGTCAACATGGACGGAGCAATAAAACGGTAACTCGTGTCTGTTTTGAGACGTCCACGGCGAGCCGTAGAATGAACAAATGTCGAGGCCTGTGCCGGTTGCGGGCCCCCCCCAAAAGGTGCCGAGTTAGGAGGAAACTGGCTGTCATCTCCCACTAATGACAAATCATCCTCAGAATCGCGATCGTTTGCGTCCAAAGGTAAGCTGGGAAGCAATTCCGCTTCATCGGGCGACGCCGGCGCTCACCTCTCTCCGTGTTGGGGACCCCCAGATCCACGGTGGGTATGGAAGCGTCGGCGTGGTCGCTGTAGTACTCCAGATGGACGGCGTCGCTCTCCCAAGTCTTCTTGATGACGGGAACTGCATGGCGTTTGGCGAGAAAGTCGCAATATAAAGCCCACGACTCCAACAGTGCGACATTTGCCGCGGGGCGCGCACGCAAAATTGATTTGACATTTACGGCTGAGCCCGTCTGCGGCTGGAAATAAAACATTTTTACCGCGCTGGCAATCAAAGCTCGGCATTAGATTGGTAAAGGCGGAACGTTGCGGCGGCAAAAAAAAAAAAAATCATCGCAATGCGGGAGGGCACGACAAAAGACGCTCACCCCTTTCATTGTGAAACTTCTTGCAGGTTTTCACGGCGACAAAGATGTTGTCCTGACTGACCGGCTCCCCCTTTTGGGGAAAACAAAAAGGAAGTCGTCAAGGGCACAAGAGGAGAAGTTTAGCCGCCGGTGGTTTCTTGACTTCATACTCTCGCTACATGTCGAGGTTGCATAAAGAAACGATTGAGTGATTAAATTCATTCATTCATCTTCCGAGCCGCTTGATCCTCACTAGGGTCGCGGGTGGTGCTGGAGCCTATCCCAGCTGTCTTCGGGCAGTAGGCGGGGGACACCCTGAATCGGTTGCTAGCCAATCGCAGGGCACACAGAGACGAACAACCATCCACGCTCACACTCACACCTAGGGACAATTTAGAGTGTCCAATCAGCATGCCATGCATGTTTTTGGAATGTGGGAGGAAACCGGAGCACCCGGAGAAAACCCACGCAGGCCCGGGGAGAACATGCAACCGGGCCGTAGTCCAGTGTTAGCACGTCAGCTTCACAGTGCAGAGGCACCGGGTTCGATTCCAGCTCTGGCCTCCCTGTGTGGAGTTTGCATGTTCTCCCCGGGCCTGCGTGGGTTTTCTCCGGGTGCTCCGGTTTCCTCCCACATTCCAAAAATATGCATGGCAGGCTGATTGAACACTCTAAATTGTCCCTAGGTGTGAGTGTGAGTGTGAGTGCGAATGGTTGTTCGTTTCTGTGTGCCCTGCGATTGGCTGGCAACCGATTCAGGGTGTCCCCCGCTTACTGCCCGGAGACAGCTGGGATAGGCTCCAGCACCCCCCGCGACCCTAGTGAGGATCAAGCGGCTCGGAAGATGAATGAATGAATGAGTGATTTAAAAAAAATAATAATAATAATTGACTCACGCAGGGCGGAGGCTGGAGGTGCAGCGCGGTGGCGCACGGCTCGGCCCTCGGGGAATCTTGGGGCTCGGTGCACAGCTCGGGCACGGCGGTCAGATGGGGACCCTTGCCGTTGTCCCAAATGTACAAGGCCACCTGCCGGGGCACACGCGAAAACTGCTGGCACTGACCGGAGCAGTTTGTGCAATAAAGCAGTAAAAAAAACACGCACCTCGTGTTTCAGGTCAATGGTGAAGTCCGATTTCAGCGGCTCCTCTCGGACTTTGTTGGCGAGTCTGAAAAAAAAAAAAAAAAAATTATTATTTTTTTTTTTAAATGACAACCTTACAGAGGATCTTCAAAGCAAACTCTGGCTGAGCTCACTGACCGGACCACCAAGGGGATGCTTAAGGCCCACGCGGCAGAGAAGTCGGGGTATTGAAAGACCGAAGGGTTGTCGGCAAAGGCGTAGTGATGGATGATGGTGGACTCGTCGTCGTGGAGCGGCTTCCCCAGGAACCATTCCTGGTGACAAAGTGCTTCATCAATCCTCAAAATACCGCTCAAGCCCAATAGGGACACATTTTACTGCAGTTAAAAAAAAAAAAAAAGGAAAATAGCCACACTGTCCTCTTTTCACTCTGAAATTGCGCGTCAAGGGGAATTTTGAAACATGTTCGTCTAAAAGATGGCGTCCATCAATGCCAAACGACACAAACGTAGCCCCATTTTGAGCCGCCAGGCGTTGTGTTGTAAAGTATTTCCAAAGGGGGAAAATACCGGAAAGTATAAGTAGCATTGCGACTGACGCTCTGACGCTACGTTTGCTAACTGCAAAGCTACCAGCGAGTTAGCCAACTGACTGAATCTTGACAGAAGCACGCGACGGGTCGCTGATGGATTGCGACTGACGCTACGTTTGCTAACCGCAAAGCTACCAGCGATTTAGCCAACTGACTGAATCTTGACGGAAGCACGTGACGGCTCGCTGACGGATTGCGACTGACGCTACGTTTGCTAACGGCAAAGCTAGCAGCGAGTTAGCCAAACTGACTGAATCTTGACGGAAGCACGCGACGGGTCGCTGACGGATTGCGACTGACGCTACGTTTGCTAACCGCAAAGCTTCCAGCGAGTTAGCCAACTGACTGAATCTTGACGGAAGCACGCGACGGGTCGCTGACGGATTGCGACTGACGCTACGTTTGCTAACCGCAAAGCTTCCAGCGAGTTAGCCAACTGACTGAATCTTGACGGAAGCACGCGACGGTTCGCTGACGGATTGCGACTGACGCTACGTTTGCTAACGGCGAAGCTAGCAGCGAGTTAGCCAACTGACTGAATCTTGACGGAAGCACTCAGCGGGTCGCTGACGGATTGCGACTGACGCTACGTTTGCCAACGGCAAAGCTAGCAGCGAGTTAGCCAACTGACTGAATCTTGACGGAAGCACGCAGCGGGTCGCTGACGGATTGCGACTGACGCTACGTTTGCCAACCGCAAAGCTAGCAGCGAGTTAGCCAACTGAGTGAATCTTGACGGAAGCACGCGACGGGTCGCTGACGGATTGCGACTGACGCTACGTTTGCTAACGGCAAAGCTAGCAGCGAGTTAGCCAACTGACTGAATCTTGACGGAAGCACGCGACGGCTCGCTGACGGACTTGTCATGGTCTCGAGTCCGAGACGCGAAACGATATTTATCTGGTAGTCTGACGGACGACAATATCGTGGTGTCGTTTGAGAAGACCGTAAAGCGGGGTGAAATGTAGCTTTCACAGGCAAAAACCCAAATGAAATCAAACTCAGCGCCACTTTGCAGAGGATCAACACTCGACCCACATTGGTGGCAAAATCTGGAAGTAAAAAAAGAAGAAGAAAAAAATAACATCACCGGGCAGGCGGCTTTTTAATTAGCGCAGCGGCGGCGACGTGACTGACACGTCTGTCGACTGTCACGGCGAGCCGAGCAGATGGCGGAGTTCTTAATTGAGAAGACACTTTGTACCTTACGATGCTCGCTTCTTTTTTTTTTTTTTGCAGAAGGAGGCAGAAGGAAAAAGACGGCTTACTTTCTTCTCATCAAACTTTGCCAGCGCTTCGACGAGCCTCGCCGTCTTGACGCCCGTCTCCTCTTCCAGAAACACCATCCACGAGGAATTCTTCCCAAAGGTGCGAGACAAACTGAGGACGCCGAGAAATCCATTGTTAGAAGCAAGTTTGTCTTTTTTTTTTTTTTTGATGCGCTTCAGATTCCCTTTCGGGTGCTTGGAGCAAGAATATACACCGTTCGTAAGCTAAACTCGCTCATTCGCTCATTCGCTCGACTCACTAAGGCAGCAGAGGAAGGACGCTCCAGTCCCCCTCGTTGTCGGATAAAGTGTGAAGGAGCAAAACCGCCGGAGGGTTCTGCAAGACAACAAAACACCACATGTTGACGGTCTGATCGGCATCCCAAGACCCCGAATCACCTTTTGTCATTTCTGTAAATGTCATTCAGGCGCAAAAAATATACTTTCCGTTTGATTTAATGTACCCGTTATAAGATAAGATAAGATAAGATATCCTTTATTCGTCCCACAATGGGGAAATTTACAGCCTCCAGCAGCAAGAATGTATGTAGAAAGAAGAAAGGAGAAAGAGAAAAAAAAAAAACAACAAACATCTTTCAATTAAATACAATATGAACACAAATGGATAAAAATTATTATTATTATTATAATTGTTATTTTTTATTCATCAGCCTGACAGCAGTCAGTAGGAACGACTATAATACTATATATATATATATATATATATATATATATATATAATACTATATATATATATATATATATA
This sequence comes from Hippocampus zosterae, assembly GCF_025434085.1. Taxonomy (NCBI): domain Eukaryota; kingdom Metazoa; phylum Chordata; class Actinopteri; order Syngnathiformes; family Syngnathidae; genus Hippocampus; species Hippocampus zosterae. The sequence continues at coordinate 25,567,460 of NC_067460.1, read as the reverse complement.
TATATATATATATATATATATATATATATATATATATATATATATATATAATAAGAATATAATACCCAAAGAGGAAATTCAACTTGCCTTCTACTCTGCCGGACGTATTTTCGTCATTTCGTAGCTCATTTGGGGAGAAATGGTAACAACTGCTAATGCGTCGTAGCGGGAGGGCTTTCTCTGCTTCTCCGAATTCGACCACGACATGCTACACTCAAGGCGTGCGACTCTAAATCCAGCCGGCTCGATACATAAATACAATTTCCTTGAATTCTAACTTACACCTACAACCGTGAAATCCCCAAAAAACGTTTTTTTTTTTTTTTTTTTTTTGCGATATAGCGGCAACAGCTAACGTGCCGAAAATATGTTGGAGCGCAAAATAAAAAGCCATCTTGAAAGTCGACGTGGGGAAGCGTGCGGCTCATTACGAGCAACGCATGCCAGCTGACATTATTTCTCATCAAGGCAACGTCGGCGCCACCCGCAGACACGTCGGACAGCAGGATGAGGATGCGCATGGAAGCACAACAAATGTCTGCATATCCAAAATACATCAAAAGCAAGATCCTGGGCTCATGCTGCAGATTAAAAAAAAAAAAAAAAAAAGGATGCGGCAACATTTGTGGAAGTGGATCGCGTTCTTTAACGAGTCTATTTGTGCTTTTCGTGCAATGTAGAAAACAAGTTTTGGGACGGAGCAACGAGCCTCATCACGAGTGAGTTCAAAAATCAATGGGAAGCTTCAAAAGGTGTGTGTATGGGGGGGGGGGGGGGGGGGAGCACGTAGTGTTGAATCTTACCTCTGAGCGAGCACGCGCCTGCCGGATCAAATCCTCTCGCCGTTTCTCCGCTCGCCCGGCGTGGAAGGAGTTGCTCTGACTCCGGATGATAAACACCACCTCTCCAACATCTGCCCGATACAAAAGGCCCGCAGGGTGAGGGAATAAAAAACAGCACCGATCGATGACCTTCATCCCCGTGGCGGGGATGGAGGGGGGGGGGGGGGGGAGCAACCGCGATGATTTGCACTAATCTCCGTCGGCCGTCGGGGAATAACAAGCACGGCATCAAGAGCTTAATTAGGTGGTAGAAACCAGAAATGTCACGGCCCGCACGGTTGTCACTGAATGAAAAATGTGCGCAGCTTCTGCAAAGTAGCACAACAACCATAGAAGAGCTTTCCAAATGAGACTGAGCAACACCCGCCCCCGCTTGCATCTGTGACACTCCTGTCGGTGGAACGTCTCGGCCCTGCGTGACATATTAAGTGCATCCTAATTGCGCACTAGAAGCTTTCATGGGGCGTATTATGCTGCGGTGAAATTAATTCAAGCTCATTTATCGGCAAAGAATCACTTCAAGGTACGTTTGGCATCGCGACCGTGCCCTTATGTGGTCAAAAAATGGATTGTAAATGTCCCCAATGCGGGACAAATAAAGTCCCGCTCGTCTCGTCAAAACAATCATTCAAAGCTACAGCTGTCGATTTCAGGTTGTGTTATGTTAGAGCCATAAGGAAAATTTGGTTAAATTATAAATGCAGCCTTTTGAATATTCATTCATTCATTCATCTTCCGAGCCGCTTGATCCTCACTAGGGTCGCGGGGGGTGCTGGAGCCCATCCCAGCCGTCTTCGGGCAGTAGGCGGGGGACACCCTGAATCGGTTGCCAGCCAATCGCAGGGCACACAGAGACGAACAACCATTCGCGCTCACACTCACACCTAGGGACAATTTAGAGCGTCATGCATGTTTTTGGAATGTGGGAGGAAACCGGAGCACCCGGAGAAAACCCACGCAGGCCCGGGGAGAACATGCAAACTCCACACAGGGAGGCCGGAGCTGGAATCGAACCCGGTACCTCTGCACTGTGAAGCCCACGTGCTAACCACTGGACTACCGGGCCGCCTGCCTTTTGAATAATTAGAATTTAATAGATGCAATGCGTTTGGTTTATATTTGATATTTTATTAGAACAAATTTTTTTAAGAACATCGAAGTATCTGGGCTCCATTGGTTGTCCTGTTTTTAGTCTGTTAAGAGGCTAGATTTATGTAAACATGATTAGGAAGACAGTAGGGCATGGAGCAAAGCCTTTTTTTTTTGACCGTACTTCGTGTTTGCTTAATTCGTACTTTATGGGAACTGATTTCGTATTTCGTTTAAGTGTATTGTATACGTTTGATTAATCCATTTGATAAAGCCTTAATTTGTGTTCAAGAAAATAAAGAGATTCGGGGTTTTTTTTTGGATCAAACGATGGCGGCCTAGTGTTTTCCTTGTCGTCAAGTAAGTTGCCGCTACATGTTACAACATAACGAACCCATTTTGACCACATCAGGACAGCACACATTTTCATTTTCAAATGTCCAGTACAAAGTCATCACAAAATACCGAAAAATACAGATAAGTTGGCAAAAATAAATCAAATCTACTCGAGTGCAGTCACAGTCTTGCTACTTTGTTACTTCTCACCACTTCTTTTTCTTAGACCCGAAAACTGCGCTGCTGTGAAAATAATCTGTTTTGTCACAGCCAAGTGCAAGGCTGCATTCATTTCGATGGCAACTGCCAGGTTTTTTTCTCGCGTTCAAAATTGCCTGCCGGTCGCCTCCAGCTAATTTGGTGCCCCCCCCCACCGCTGCCCGCCTCAGCAAGCCAAAGCAATCGATATCACTCAATGCGGCGTAAAGCCCCAGCTTTACCGACTGAGGGATTGATGTCCCTCTGCAGCCGCTTGGTATCTCAACTGTAGTTGCAGCGTAGCGCCACTACGGAGGCGCTATATCAACAGCGGTGCGCAGGAAAGGCCGGAAGAAACGGCTCATGTCTTCGTTCACCGAGCTCCGGTACGCCTCCGTGTCCTGCGCGTATGCGTGTCAATATTGTAATGACGACTCCTGGTCAATAAATCTAACATTTAAAAAAAATAAAAATAAACGTTCATGTCAACAAGAGACAAGCGCAAACCTTGCCAAAGAGGAGCCAAGGGCTCAAACGATGCCATCTCAGGAACAAATTTGATGCAGGAGAAACCCTGGCAACCGCTTGCCTGCTTGTAAAAGTCCACAGCCCAGAGACATGAGACATTTTTGTCCCTTTTGGGCGCTTTGGTTGGTACGCGGCCATGCGAGAGCCGGGGGGTGGGGGGGCTTTCCGTTGGACTTTGTTCATGCAGCACATTTGCTCATCCGTCATTGAGCGCTGTCACCACTGCGGACCTTTAAGTGGATGTCACATGGAAGACGAATGGCGGTGCGAGCTCGCCGCTTTCATGGCGAGCCGCGGCGATATCCGGGGGGGGGGGGGGGGGGGCTGCGGTGCGCTGGTCTGTGAGGCGAATGTCATCACCAACCGGGAAGAAATCCAGATGATATCACAGGGAGCACATTTCCTTTATATTCAGCGGCCTTCAGATTGATGCGTTTCTGCTTCCTATCAGAAATTGCAATTCGCAAAAGCCCGCAGCTCACATTTTGTCTCTTAAATGGGGCTGAAAACTGTGACCGGTCGTCACAAAAAGCAAACAACGGTGCAGTCGACAAGAACTGGGCCGGACCGTGAATACTAAAAATTGAGATTGTAGGCTACAGAAATGCAACGGGGGTGGGAGTTGGGATGTGTTGGATGAAACACAATTTTTTTGTTGTTTTTTTTAAGAAAAATAAAATCATCCCAAAAAAAAAAACACAGTCTAGTATCCGTTTTCCACAAAAAAAAAAGAGAAAAAGAAGGAAAAATAAACAAGACAAAAATAAAAGACCAAAATATGAAAAAGATATGCAACAAAATCTGAAAATATGCTAATCTGCGAGGATGCGGGGGTCTACTGTTTTGTGGTAACTAGAGAGTGATCCTATTACTCTCGATTCTGATTCGATAGTGTCAGCCCTACACCGGCCACCAACGCGGTTGCCTCGGAATGAAAATCCCTTGTAGACTTTGGTACGTTTATTGAAGTCATGTCGTTGAATGAGAACTTTTTACATGTTCAAGTACTACAGAATGTGATTGCTTTTCCCACTTCTGAGGAAAAGCAGTTCGACACATCTTGGGTTTCTCGCCGTCTTGACAGGCAGCTCAGAGGGCTCGTTTGTGATGAAATGTGCAAAACGTTCTCGGCAACTCAGAAGAGGGCCCGGCACCAAATTACGTTCACAAGTTCAAAACATCATTTGCAGAGAAGAGGGTGATAAATTGTGATTTTCAAACACACTGAATCCTTTGGCCTTTTAATAAGTGAAGCGCTGCGGAAGAACTCGTGCAATAAATCCATTTCAAGCAACACTTCCATTTTGGCTTGAACTACCCTAAAAGGAAATGGCCCAAACTTGAGCAACTGTTGCTAACATGCTAACAGTTGGTATGTTAACATGTATACGATTCCCTTTGTGTCCTGTGGTCAGGTATTATTGTCAAAGAGAAAAGCTCACAAGCTAACAGTTGTGATGCTAACACTTAGCAAGATAGCATGGAGGGCGGAGAAAATGATGAGGCACTTACGTCGTTGCATACAATTGGGACCAAATTGAGAAACGATAGCATGCGAAGATGCTAGCAGTCGTTTAGCTAACAACAACAAGCGCGGGCTACGCCGTAGATGCGCTAAAATCGGTGGGTTATAAAGGAAGGGTGTCCGCCTTCAAATTCCAAAGTTTTCTTGACTTGGATGTCGTCACGGTAGGTGAACGGGAGATATGACGATGGGACTCGAAGTGGCCCTCGGTGGAAAAAGCTCGGACAACCCTGATGTTGACATTGACGTCCTTTGGAATTATGCCGAATCAAGGTTCAGAAATCCAAGGTCACTCACATGAACAAAGTCACCCAACGTAGACGAGAGTCCGCACGTCCGATCTGAGGGAGAGCAACCCCCCCCCCCCCCCGCCCTCCCACCTCCAAATGTCCCGTTGGGCTCGCTAAATGGCCGACTTTGCATATGTTTCCAGAAAGCCCAGATTGACAGTTGAATCAGATAAAGCGGCTCCCAATCCCTCATTGCAGAGATAAAATTGTGCCGTGTGTCGAGAGGAGTAAAAAGGAAAAAAAAAAAGTGGGGGTGGGGGGGGGGGGGGTGGGGGGAGAAACTAATTAAGACCGAACATGTAGGCTTTCGACTCAATACTAATAGCTTTTGATTCATCATCAAATTGCAGGAAGTAGAAGAAAAAAAAAATAAAGGGAAGATGGTGGAGAGTGTCCTTCACTCCGTCCATTGTGTCCTTCGCCTTTCAGGTGAAAATCAGCATCTGCCAGCGTCTGCCCACTCACCAGCGGCCGTGACGGACGGCGAAGGCGCGATCAATCCATTGATCCGAATGCACTCGGCTTGCGGCTGTCAAACATGAGCAAAGGAAAATAGGCTCGCTGCCCGGAGAAGTCGGTTGACGGACGGTTCGAAGAATGTACGACGGGAGGAGTTTACTGCCAAATGGTCGCATGAGCGCTCGCAACGGCGACTGGGCGTCACTTAGGTCTCGGTTGCCGTGCGAGGTTTGAGATGATGAGAATTTGTCAGCGGTGACAAGTGATCAAGTACAAATCAGCAGCATATCCGCAGGTTGTATGTGGGGAAATAGTCTTCGGCATTTCTGAAGAGGTCCCCCGAAGCAACAAGAAAGCCAGCAAATAAATCCAGAAATATATAAAAAGCAAGACTTCAAAAAAAAAATCACATTTCAGCTGGAACAATGACATGTGTTGGGCACAACACGTGTCTCAGGAAGCCATTCCTGAAAAGACAGGAAATTTGCTATTTTGGCTCCAAGTAGCCATTTTGGGCAAGATTCAAGAAAAACAACAAAATGGTTGTGTTCATTTTGGCCATTCCATCGAACTAGAGCTCCATAACCCAGATTCACCGATGACCAATCGTGAGTAGACGAGTAGATAGTAGAGTCTCAAGAAACCACATGACAGTTGAAGAGTAACTGCAGTCTGATGACTTGACTCGAAAGAGCAAAGCTGTGAGATCAGCTGTCCCTGGAAGACGTCCGCGTTTTGGACTCACGCGTTGGTGACCTCATTCCCGCTTACGACCTTTTCCCAATCCAAAAAACTCCTTTCAACTTTTGCATTTGCGATAAATAAAACAAAATGTGCGCAGTAATGCCTGCGATGGATCGGGCCCACACAAACAATATTCTCCACAGGCCCGTCGAGTCTGACTGGTGTGAAAAAAGCCAATCACTTTTTACTCTGCGTCAAACAGCGTGCTCCCCCCCCCCCACATGCCCCCCTCCCCTTCAAGACGGATGTTTGTATTTGTGGCAACATTATGAAGTCGGTTGTTATTGCTTGTGTGGGGAATGAAATCGGACAGGAGAAAAAGAAATAAATCAAAGACAAAGAGAGAAGAACCCATCTCAGATTGAGACTGGATAATCCCCCGATGAAGCGAGACTTATTTTTATTTTTGCACCTTTGGTTTGTGTGTGTCGATTCCCTGATGGGGAAAAAAAAACATTTATAAACATATATATTTTTTTTTATAAATGTATTTTTTATGATAATATAAATAAAATATATATTATATTGGGCGGCCCGGTAGCCCAGTGGTTAGCACGTCGGCTTCACAGTGCAGAGGTACCGGGTTCGATTCCAGCTCCGGCCTCCCTGTGTGGAGTTTGCATGTTCTCCCCGGGCCTGCGTGGGTTTTCTCCGGGTGCTCCGGTTTCCTCCCACCTTCCAAAAACATGCATGGCAGGCTGATTGAACACTCTAAATTGTCCCGAGGTGTGAGTGTGAGCGCGGATGGTTGTTCGTCTCTGTGTGCCCTGCGATTGGCTGGCAACCGATTCAGGGTGTCCCCCGCCTACTGCCCGGAGACGGCTGGGATAGGCTCCAGCACCCCCCGCGACCCTAGTGAGGATCAAGCGGTACGGAAGATGAATGAATGAATGAATATATTATATTATAATTTTAAAAATATTTTTTAATTATATTTTTATTTTTTTATTTTTTTGCTCACTTGAGTTCTGACCTGAAATTGGTGAAAATGTCAAAGTCGGCTTTCATGTCCTTGCGGAACACCGAATGAATGCCCCGTCTGGAAACGGTGTCCGATATGAGGAAAAAAAAATCCCGTTTGCCAAAGGTCTGCACTCCACCGAGTGCCGTTTCCAATTCATTCTTTGTTTCCTTTTGGAAGCAAAATGATGAAGAAAATGTCAGCTGCTTGGATTTTCTGTCATCGTCGTCGCACGGATTGAAAAACAACAAGTCAATGTGGGATTTGCCAAGCAGTACTCGGTCCCACCTCAAGCCTGGATGTTTATTTAATAAGCAGTGAGCGTCTGATTTTTTTTCCACTGTTTGTTTTTTTTTTTTTTAAGTACAATGCATTGACATTTGTACGCACTTAAACTATTATTGCTACACCAGCTGTCATGTTGGCACAGTGTCAAACAAAGACTTTGCCTGGATTTTTTTTTTTGGTTTGTTTTTTTGCGCTTCCTTTTGTCTGATTAGACTCACCGAGTTGCCTGGCAGGGATCCCCTGCGTATCTTCTTCCCGACTCTGAAAAACACAGCAAGAAAGAGGCGCTTTAATAATTAAGGCTGACAAGAAGGAGCGGGGCGGGGCGGGGCGGGGCGGGGCGGGAGTGGGTGCAAAATAACCAATCAAAAATCCCCTAAATCCGCACGTGGTCGCTCGGCAACAAAACATCGCGATGGGTGAAAATTGTCGGGTTCGACGGGTAATTAGGACAAGTCCCCGCTGTGGGTGACATGAAGGAATAACGACCGGGTTCGCCGCGGTGCTAATTGCGCCGCGAGCGTTTGGGGCGGGCTGTGCGGCAGACGACGGGGAAAATCAATCGCAAGCCGAACGCGGGTTTCAAGTCTCATCTTTTTGCCGCCTTTTTTCACCGACGCGACATGGCGCCCGTCCCCGCAAAGCAGCCGAGTACGAGTAGATAATGGCCAAGAGGAAAAGTTGAAATCTGATTCATGACGAGCCCCCCACCCTTCAGAGCGGTGGGAAATTCCACTGCCAGCAATTGGACAAGCGAATGAGAGGACCGGCTCTTCATTTCGAAGCCACGGTGCTAAAGTGCTCGAAACCAAAGTGAGGATGTTCCGTGTTCCCCGTTAAAAAGAACCGAAACGTCATTCATCCGTTCTAGAACTCCCACAAAAACAACTCGACTTTTTTCGCGTGGATTTTTTAAACAGCAAATTGGTAAAAACGAGGTCTCGATTTTTGGGGAGGCCGATGCTGATTCCGATGTCGGGCACAATAAAAAAAAAATTCAGATAACAGATTCATCCACCAATTAAAGGTGATTGTATAGAATCAATAAAATACCTTATTTGGATATCAACATTTTATAATACTTTGTCTTCAAGTATATGCTTAATTTGACAACAGAGAGAATAATCGGCAATCATCGGGCGACTTGTGTCAATGTTTGAAGCTCAATATACTTGCCTTATATTGCAATGTGTTCATGTTTTGAAAATAAATACATGAATTCATGAAAAAAATCTGCAAACATCGGTTGAAAACCGTCCAACGTTTCGGCCAACGGCCAAATAAACGTATAAACGGATAACGTAAAGAAATAAAGTTGTTTCATAAAGTGCAGTTATTGGAAGAAGCCAAAAGTCACCATAGCGAGTGTTGTATTGTGCCTTTAAGGGGCGTGGCCTAGCATACGACATCGGGGGACATGTTCGGTCAGTCAGCGGGTGAGTTGCGGCCGACTTTGCCGAGCTTTGTGTCGTTTCACACCTCACTAAGTCAGTAAGCGTTTGCGTGTTGTTCATTTGCGGTCGTCCTCCTTCAAGTGCTTTGAGCCGATTCTGTGTTGCTCTCGCTAGGCAATTACAACCCGATGATTTGCAAACTCCTCGCTATTCCATCTACATTAAAAAAAAAAAAAAAAAAGAAAGTGTTACATAAGCACCCAAGATGCCCTGAAAGCCCAGTGCTGAACCTTTGCTTTGGAAGCGCCTCATACATAAGCTCATGCCTTGCGCCACAATCCATCCCCGAGGACACACACACACAGACACACTCGCAGCGCAGATGTGTCAGGTCGCATTAGCTTGGCGCACAATGACGCGCAGACCAACTGCAGGTTTGCGAGAAAAAAATCTAACGGGAGACTCCGAACGTCGCAGAACATTGAAAGCTAGCCGTCCACCCCCCCCCCCAAATTTTTTCTTTTTGCTTTGTTTTTCTGTTTCATTTTGGACATTTGAGTGAGTTTCAGAGCATTCCACGATGCATTTTCTTTGCTCGGGAAAATGTTAGCGCATCGCCAAGTTATGGCTTTGAACATTTCCCCATTTGTAAATTTCCCCAGTGTGGGACGAATAAAGGATATCTTATCTTATCTTATCTTATTTCTGCATGCAACTCCGCAGTATGTACTTGAGGCACACGTATGATTAGTCACACTTCATCACTGGGGAGGCTTGCAAGCACCATGCGTAATGACGCGCATCCCGGCAAGGTAAATTAAGGATGCAATTAAGCAGCGGGAGGTTGGCGGTGGGGCCGTAACCGTAGCAACAGGCCTCCGACGGCCCACAGTGGGTGGCGGTAAAAAAAAAAAAACTTCAGCCTGAAATATGCACATCAAATATTCATTCTAATTGAATACTTCTTTGTTGAAGTAGTTCAGAATGCAGAGTGCGGACTGAGAAGAAAAAAAAAGACTCATCGAGTCGATCCACATCCGCTCCTGCTTCATTTTGACGTGGGATAAAAACGCAAAGGAACGACGCCATATTTTATGGAGTTGAAGATGTCAAATTTGGCCTTGAATGGGCTCTACCCCTCGAAATGCAAATCCTTTTTGATGTCTACTCTTCAGGTGGATTTCATTTTAAAAGACTTTATTAAGTGGAATGCAAATAATTTGGCAGGGGGAAAAAAATGATGATGCCGGTTCATGGAAAGAAGACGTGCTTTGTCCAAAAAAAAAAAAAAAAAAGAAAGAAAAAAAGCATCAACAAAGGCGACGTAAAAGTTGCAACAGATAACTATTTTGATCATATTCATATCTCGATTACTTTTTGATTAGTGAAAGAATGTGATTTAAAAAAAAACTCACTTTGTCATCGAGTCGTGTCAACTTTTTTGCCTTAAAAAGTGTCTTTTTTTTTTCAAACCGATATGCATGATCATTTTTAAGAAGCATTCAAAATGAAACAAAATCTGCACTTTATTATTATTTTTTTTTTAAACAAAAGACTTTGGGACAGATGAAGATGAATTTTCATCACTGGTGACAAACGAGGGAGGATATTGAAGCGACCTTCCTCCGAAAGGTTAACGAAAGGTTCCAGCGCCGTCCAATTAAAGCCGATTCATTAAAAAAAATAATTTTTTAACTCATTTTCACTTTGCATTTGCACGCCAGTGTAATGACAAAGGTTGAATATTTGACCTCGACGTCTCTTTCGTGAAAGGCCCAAAATACACAGCGCTAAATATGCCAGCTAATGGCGTAAATATGAACCTCGGCCCCCGAGAGGACCTCCCCCAAGTTCCCCCCTGGATCAACCCCCCCGACTCAGACTGCACGCCGACGCTTTGGAGCATCGTTTGATGAGCGCTCGGCTCAGCTGCCAGAAAACGCACCAGACTGGAGAAAATTGTTGACGGTGCTCTGAACCTCGTCGCCGCGGGCAACCGCAGCGGCCCAGCCGGGAGAGAAAAACCGTCACGGGGTAGTACTTGCACTCAAGCAGCCATTGCTGTGATATGTGGTGAAGGACGAAGCTTTGCCCATTTGGTGGAACATTCATTCATTCATTCATTCATTCATTCATTCATCTTCCGAGCCGCTTGATCCTCACTAGGGTGGCGGGGGGTGCTGGAGCCTATCCCAGCCGACTTCGGGCAGTAGGCGGGGGACACCCTGAATCGGTTGCCAGCCAATCGCAGGGCACACAGAGACAAACAACCACTCACACCGAGGGACAATTTGGAGTGTTCAATCAGCCTGCCACGCATGTTTTTGGAATGTGGGAGGAAACCGGAGCACCCGGAGAAAACCCACGCAGGCCCGGGGAGAACATGCAAACTCCACACAGGGAGGCCGGAGCTGGAATCAAACCCGGTACCTCCGCACTGTGAAGCCCACGTGCTAACCACTGGACTACCGGGCCGCCCTTGGTGGAACATTTCGACACCAATTCAAGAAGCTGTGAACCGCTTTTTCCTGAAAATCTGCTCAAAGCACCCGCGGGACCAAAACGATAGCAGCAAAGCACACCAACACATGACAGGAGCCGGTGAGAATTTAATCAGAGGTGATTGATGTTATTTATTTATTGGGTTTAATGGTGATGAGTCCAGCTGGTTGTAGCCGGAGGCGGGGGGTTGGGGGGGGGGGGCTCTCCCTCGTCTCATTTCGTCTCGTTCGGCCGCAACCTTCATCGGAACGACTCGAGGCCGAGCGATGATTAAAAAACAGACACGCGCCGTTGCTCTGCCAAGATGAAAAGCAAAACAAATTTGCAAAGTTTACAAAGCTAAGAAGCCGAGCAGTCGTTAGGGCCCGAGCATGAAGCGGTGCCAAGGCCCTCTCAGAGTCCTTGGATCTTCTTCTTCGGATGAATTAGTCATTCATGTCGGGGGAGTTCTCCACGTGCCGGAAAACATTCCTTTCTAATTTGTTAGCGGTGGGCGGGCTGCAAACAACTTGGTGTGCGTAGACCCTCCAGATTCTCACACACACACATCCACAAAAAGCTCGAAGTGCCGTTGTTGCACGGTAGCTCAGCCACAAAGCTCCACACATGATTGAGGTCTTTTTTTTTTTTCCCTCCGCAGTTTCCAGGCCGTCACGTCTCAGAACAGACGTAGCGAAAAGTTCGCCATCAAATACATGCGCGTGTGATGCGATCTGCTTCTTGACTTGATCGACTTGACCCGCCCACGTTGATTTTTGGACCTAAGAATGCGTGCGCATGCCCGCAGGAATTCTACCGTTCACCAGCGGTGGGGGGGACTCCAGTTGGACCACTTCAATTAAGTCTCGGCTTTTAAAAAGGGGAGCGGCTAGGCTAAAATTTCACAGCAGCGGGCACGGGGGTCATCGCCTCGCATGGGCAAGGGAGCGGCGGGCCTCGGTGCTGTTCTCTGATGAAAGTCCATTCGCGTCGAGTTAAAATGATGGCAGCGGGGAGAGCGCTATCCATCTGATGTCGCTTTTGGTGGCGGCGGAGGTGTGACAGCGTGGGCGGGCGTGTCCAGTGACAAGCCCACAGTACCTGAATAATCTTCTGAATCCAGTGATTGAGCCCCGACGTGACCGCCACAGGCCTAATTTCATCGTCATGGACGACAAGGCTCCAGTTCCTCGAGCTTGAGGTGTACCTCAAACGGAATGGCCTGCAATCAATTTCATCTTTTTTTTTTTTTTAAATCTTTTTCAGCCTTTTGGTGATGAGCGTACATACTGCTTATGTTTCGATGTCTCAGCAAGCTTCTCGCAAGGCCGTTTTGCACCATTTTCCACCCTTCCTCACATTTGCTTGAAAAGTTCAGACATTACCGGGGAAAAAAAAAAAAAAAGATTTTGACAAAGTCGAATGGAGATGAGAGAAGGCCCGGGCAGTAATTTTCCATTCCTGTAAGAAGCCTCCCCATGTCAACACGCTCACAGCGAGGCCAGGAAGCAAAGCGTTCATTATTTAGTGAGCTGCAAAGTACCAATGCAAAAAAAAAAAAAGAAAAAAAGGCTTAAGACAGGCCCACAAATCAAAATGCAACTTTTTGATCCCGAAGCTCATCATTCAGCAATTAGAGAGGCGGGGTAGTATAGGGAGCCTTTTGTTTTCTCTGAGCAGGTAATGAAAGTCTTAAAACACAAGCAAGGGGAACCCGAGCGAGTGGACCATTCACACAAGCCTTGTGGTTCGATTTGTTCACAGAACACTGGAGTTTAAAAAAAAAAAATTTTTAACGGCTTACCTGGGAGGCTTCTGCTGAGCTGCCAGCAGCTACGATGATGAGACCTGCAGGGAAAGGTCAAAGGTTACCTTTGGAGAAAATTCATGTCAGCAGAAATGAATCATTTGGAATGAGCAATTTCTCCCTCGGATGTTTCGGCCCATTTGGAAAATTCGGCTCCTGGCCCCGGTTTTGCCGAGCGACATTAAATTCGCCAGGCGTGTTTGTTACAAGACGGCGCATCCCAAAAAAAGTCACAGAAAGTCAGCCATTTTGGCCAATGAAGGGGCGGTTCGGCCATGGTTGATGACGTGCCAGACGGAAAAAAAAAAAAAAACAGGTTTAAAAAGTTAGCCCCTGAACCTACTTTGACTTTGTAGCAAGTTAATACTTCAAACTTGTCACGTTGTGCCCGAAGCGATAGAATGATCGCTTTGTGCACAACAAAATAAGGAAGTGGATCCTCGAAATAGCAGACACAAAAAGAGATTTTGTCAGATAACAAAAGGAGTCTTTAATAACGAACACAAAATACCCGACAGGGAGGATAACAAAAAAAAAAGAGGATCAATGGCGCGTAATAACAGCCACAAGGTTTAAGAGGCAACGAATAATCGGAATAGGAATTTGAGCGAGAGAGTATTGGCGCGGCGTGGAATTCTCCGGCAGTGAGCAGACTGCCAGAGCGTCCAAATAAAGGCTGAGCAATTACTCCAAAATGGGTGACAGGTGTGTAAAGGGCGAGCAGAAAGCCCGCCCCCTGCTGGCAAACACGGGATGTGACCAAACTGAGCCACTTTTGAGTGCGCATCGTCCGGATTGTCGTCCGTCACCGTTTAATAATAATTGCACCGCCGTGATCCGTTTCTTTCCAATCACGCCGCCATCGATCCCCGGTCCCAGATCCTCCTTGTGGAGAACTTCCCGGGAATCAATATGGTGAACAAAAAATAAATAAAAATAAAAAAAATAAGGGCGGCCCGGTAGTCCAGTGGTTAGCACGTGGGCTTCACAGTGCAGAGGTACCGGGTTCGATTCCAGCTCCGGCCTCCCTGTGTGGAGTTTGCATGTTCTCCCCGGGCCTGCGTGGGTTTTCTCCGGGTGCTCCGGTTTCCTCCCGCATTCCAAAAACATGCGGGCCAGGATGATTGGACGCTCTAAATTGTCCCTAGGTGTGAGTGTAAGTGCGAATGGTTGTTCGTTTCTGTGTGCCCTGCGATTGGCTGGCAACCGATTCAGGGTGTCCCCCGCCTACTGCCCGGAGACGGCTGGGATGGGCTCCAGCACCCCCCGCGACCCTAGTGAGGATCAAGCGGCTCGGAAGATGGATGAATGAATGAATAAAAAAAATAACAACAACCACACTAGAGTCACACAGCCGGTTATTAAATCTGACGCTCTGCCAAACGGTGACCTCTATTCGACCTCCACACTGAGAAAGTTTAAAAAATAAATAAATACAAGTGCTGCGCTAGCCATTAGAAGACAACTCGAGAGTGTTGATGAAGACATAAAAGCTCTCCAGCAACGAGCCTGCAGACGTTCATTCTGCAGCCGTGCCGTTAATCATAAAAAATGTCTCATAAGAATCGACATATTTCCCTGCCGGGCCAGGCCGGTTTTTATAAGCGAGTGTGCGGTGGGGCCTGGTCAGATGTGATTGGTCTCATCTATTTTTCAAAGGCCCCATTTGACTTCCAAAAACACTTTTAGTGTCAGCGCTTAAGCCCGAGGTGAAGCCAGCGCCGTTCGGATGGAGAGAAACACCAAATGGAATGACCGCATCGGGCCAAGTTGCGCATCAATGGCAGAAAAGAGCACCAGCGAAGCCCCTTTCGCATTGGCTTCCGTCGGCGTGTCATTTTTACCCTCGATAAATCCCGTCTGCTTGACAGACTGCTGATGTGGCGACACGCTGGCTCGACGGAGGGAAGGCGGACGTCGCCGAAGACAGCAGGCGGACGTTCAAGTGGGAAGAGGAGGCTAAAGGCACGACCCCACTAGGTGGTTCTAGTTTCTAGAATGTGCATTGTGCAAAACGGCATTCCCAAAATGGCAACTACGAAGATGATGATGATTACAATTGAAAGAAGCATCAAAGTCACTTTTGCAGTCTGAAAAGTCATCGTTGGAAAGTGGCCCAGATGTTTGCTGCTGATGCTTTTTAATTCTGTTCTCAACTCTGCCCTTCTCAAGTGCACCTCATGGAGGACATGGACCCGGAAAAAAATTTCAACGGCAGCAGATTTGGCCCGAGTGGACACATTCCTGACTTTGTCCTGGACGCCGCCATTTATATTCCACACAGGCGGAAGGAGATACCCCCCCGAGCCCACTGAAACACGTCCGTGGCAAACAAACGAGCTTTTGGCACAGGCACAGGCACGAGGCGCCGTCATGTCCTGCGGTCACGTGGCCGCCCGTATTGTGCAAGTCGAGTCTGAAGGGGGTTCATTAAGGCCACAGGCAATTTCTGGTTATTAAATCAAACCGGAGCGAGATGTGTGCCAGGAGACTCGATATGTACGAAAACAGCTTTCTGCAACCTTTATTAAGGCACATACCTTGAAATGACACTTTGAAAAACAGCATTTCTTTACATTCTCGTGTTTTTATACAGAGGCGGGGGGCGGCCATCGGGAATTTCGTGAAAATGCGTTTGTTTGGAAATTGTCCAATTGGAACCGATACATTGCGTGTTAATTGATATTCATGCATGTCGAATGTATTTCATATACAGTGCGAGTAGACTGTACTGCGCGACAGCGCGACAGCGCTTTTGTGGCATGCCTTTGCATTCCGTGCACAACCTCAGCTGCGCCAACGCAACATACTGTACTGCTGCATGCACTTCAATATGCCACGCACCCACGCACACATACACGATACGATTTGAAATATAATATTTTGGTTGGTGATTTTGTTGCCCTAAAAACAAACATAATATTGCCCTGTATTTATTTCAACATATATTCCCATTTTTTAAAAAGCCATGTTATTTTGTATTATAATAAACACTTTGTAAAGAGCCGGTGCATCTTTCATCGACTGTATATTCTAAAGTCGAAATACTTAAGACAAATGTCATCACATCTTTTACTGACAGCTCCAAAACCAAGTAAGACATGGAAATGCAACCCTTTCACAAGATGACTCTGACGTAAAAAGTAGAAACTACAAGCTATTCAAAAGCCAAAGGTCATCGGACAAATATTTGCAGGTACCTGAACAAACCTGTACAATCAAGTACTGTGTTTCTACTCCGTTACTTGGCCGTTCCGTCATTTTTCGATGTTAGAGAATTTACCCTGCAAACTTCCTCGGGAAGTTGTCAGCGATCACTTGTGGAACGAAACGACACTTCTTTTTTGTAGTGTGATAAAAAAAAATAACAGCAAAGCATCGTTCGTTAACCCCCGCGCCCCCCCCCCCCCCCCCCAAAAAAAAAGTGAAGGCGGCCAACTCACCGAGGGGGAGCAACAGCAAGCCCGCGACGTACCACTGCCCGTCCCCAAGCATTGTCGTCTCGGTTGGCCGACGCCCGGTGACACCAGCCCCGGCTCCACGGGGGCAGCTCGGCGTGTCGGGGGCTATCTAAGCGCGGCCACAAGGTACATGAGACGCGACGTCGGAGCTCTCGAGCACTTTGACGATCAAACGGGGGGAGTGAAGTGAGGAGAGAGGCAGAGCTCTGGAAGCGTTCGCTCGGCCTGTTCTCTTCTCTCGTGGTGGGAGGCGGCATCGTCACTTGAGCACCGCGGCTCAGGGGCGCCCTCAGGCAGGTCGGCACTGGTACTGCACCTGGTCGGAGCCACACTTGGGTCGGTTCATCGCTACGTGCGAATTCGGATCGTTTTTTTTTTTTTTTTTTGTCAAAGCCAGAAAAGAATTTCCCTGATGAGGAAAATGCATATTTTTCTCTGGAACGTATTCTCTCTGGAATGACCTCCCACTGAACATTCGGCAAGCCCCCTCGCTGCAGGGGCGGTTCTGGATCAATTTCACCGAGGGGGCCGGACTGGGGCACATTCAACCCAGGGCTAAAAAGACAGATTTGAAATCTTATTTGACGTTTTATTTCTTCAAACTTTGAAATTGTAGTGTCCTTGGGTGTCTTGAAAGGCGCTTATAAATAAAATGTATTATTATTATTATTATTATTATTATTATTATTATTATTATTATAACATTACAGTGATGAGAAAAAAAACAGTATTAGGAGAGCTAAAATGTCTGCAAGCGTAACAATACGCCGTGTCCATCTGTTGAGAATATTCAAGCTAGGGGATGATATGGTACCAGCCTGCCAGGGACAAAAATTGCAAATACACTGAAGCTGGAATGGATTCATGCCATTTCAGTTCATGTCAATAGTGGAAAGGATATTCAGGGCAACTGTATGCTTCTTCTTATTATTATTGTGATTTACAGCTGTGTCAGACTACACCGCATCATACAGAGCTGAATATTTCGATTCCCCTGCACCTCCAGTCATAAGTCACGTCAATTTGAGCCAGAGCGGGCTCATTAGCTTTTTCAAAACGGAAAGGCTGAATGCAAAGCGCACGGAAATCAATCGAGGGACGGTTGCTATGAGTTACCACCACTGAAAAGAAATACACCGCATAATACGCCATATACACCCCGTCGTAAAAATACACACGGTTAGCAACATTAGGACGCGTGACTTCCCAGAAGGAGGGCGGAGGGGGGTGGAAAGTCGGGAGCCAAGGTGAGGATGAGAAAGTGGCGCCTTTTAAAGCTCCCTGGGGGAGATAATCCAGCCTATCGCGCTTCACCGGCATTGTACACAGTGGACTGTGCAAAATGCAATTTTGCATGCATTCCCCCCCCCATGATGCAACACGCTGTTATTTCCACATTTAATGGCACTGTTTCCCCCCCGCGTATGCGACGCCTCCTTCGGCCTGACTGAGCAAAAGGGATTTGAAGGAAGGTTTGTTTGCTTTCCCATTCGATCAGGGTTGCTTCCGGGAAGAGCGGATGCGGAGGCTCCACATGGCAGCCTGAGCAAATGTCCCTGTGCGGAAACATCAAAAAATGTTTGGATATTTGCCCACTAAAATGAGATTTAATTTTTTTTTTTTTTTAAAGACCAACTACAGCAAGTCTGTAGAGCGGATTCAGATTGGCCTTGCTGCTTTACAGCGCCTCAGACTTTATTATTTTTTTTAACTATGAATTGTATCTAGTCTGGACCGGTAGTCCAGTGGTTAGCACGTCGGCTTCACAGTGCAGAGGTACCGGGTTCGATTCCGGCTCCGGCCTCCCTGTGTGGAGTTTGCATGTTCTGCGTGGGTTTTCTCCGGGTGCTCCGGTTTCCTCCCACATTCCAAAAATATGATTGAACACTCTAAATTGTCCCTAGGTGTGAGTGTGTGTGCGAATGGTTGTTCGTTTCTGTGTGCCCTGCGATTGGCTGGCAACCGATTCAGGGTGTCCCCCGCCTACTGCCCGAAGACAGCTGGGATAGGCTCCAGCAGCCCCGCGACCCTAGTGAGGATCAAGCGGCTCGGAAGATGAATGAATGAATGTATCTAGTCTTTGTTAGTTTCTATTGTCCAAGGTGCCTCGTGAATACCTCGAAAGAAAAAACGTTTACGTTGCATGACGCGGAGTGTGCCAGAGAAGAACTGTACCAATCTTCGGTACATCTTAGCGTGCTCGCACTAGCCCAAAATATCCGATTTTAGGTGTTGAGTGGTCACCTTGTGTCTGAATTCCCTTAGATCACAATAACAGAACGTTTTAAAACCTGTAATAAAAGTATTAACGCGTCGACGCTTCGTTATTTCAAATCCACGGTGGCTGCGCATAAAAACTGCCAATTAAATTCGGCTTCATTGGCCTGCGGTGCTTGAGGAGCCTCGCAGGAGTGTGGGAGTTGTTTCCAGACACTCAAGGAGAAACGTGTCGGCAGGCGGTGGAGGCGGCGTTCGCTGCAAGTGTGTGGACAGAACACCAGCGTGCCATGCGTGGATTTGTATTTCTTTTTTCCACCAAGGGGGGCCTTCCGAGGGGCTCATCAAAACCACCGCGTGGATCCTTTTGACTGCGGTCCGCCTTGAGATGCATGTTGTTTGTGTGAACAAATCTATGAATTGTCCACGCGCTACCCAGAGGCGTGCCGTTATGTTCCGAGGACATGGTGAGGTTCAAAAGAGAAGATTCTGAATTCGAAATCTTGCGTATATTTGTAAGGTACAAGATTGTCACAAAAAACGGTGAGGGGAGCAGTTAGGTCATTCATTCATTCATTCATTCATCTTCCGTACCGCTTGATCCTCACTAGGGTCGCGGGGGGTGCTGGAGCCTATCCCAGCTGTCTCCGGGCAGTAGGCGGGGGACACCCTGAATCGGTTGCCAGCCAATCGCAGGGCACACAGAAACGAACAACCATCCACGCTCACACTCACACCTAGGAACAATCTAGAGTGTTCAATCAGCCTGCCAAGCATGTTTTTGGAATGTGGGAGGAAACCGGAGCACCCGGAGAAAACCCACGCAGGCCCGGGGAGAACATGCAAACTCCACACAGGGAGGCCGGAGCTGGAATCGAACCCGGTGCAGTCAGGTCAGGGGTGTCCAAACTTTTTGCCAAGGGGGCCAGATTTTATGTGGTAAAATGTCGGGGGGCCGACCTTGGCTGACATTCTTTACATTGAACAACAATATTGTTCAACAAATTTTAGTAAGCCAGTCTGTTTCACATTTCCATTTTTATTTTAATTTCAACAATCTTAAGAATTTCTTTTGGTTCATTTGAAACAGGTATATCACATGCAACTGCTTACTCACTTGACTTTTTCTTAAACAGAAGTCTCCTGAGTGCAAATGGATTGATTTGAAACATAAAATGTATCACCATGACTTTTCAATAGTCACAAAACCTTTGACTCGAATAACGGGGAAATGAACAAGCAATACACATATCCACAACTGCAAGGATCATTTGAAATATGACATATCAGTCAATATAAACACGGAGTGATGTCTTGTTAACTCGTGAGTGATGCCCTCTAGTGTCTAAATGCTATTACTCATTTAGCCACTAGAGGGAAGCAGTACTCTATGAAACATCAATCACCAGTCGACGAGACCTCAGTCAATGCAACACGTGTTCCATTGCGCCCAACCTGCGGGCCAGACGGCACTGATTTTATGACAGGGGCCGAGGGCCGGATGAAATGCGACCGCGGGCCGGATTTGGCCCGCGGGCCGGACTTTGGACATGCCTGAGTTAGGTTTATCGCATCGCATATAATGTCACGCCCACATGTGTCGTGGCCTTTTTATTACTCTTTGGATTACTTGCAGTCATTCTGTTGATTTCTATGATTCATCAAGATGTGAATAACCGGAAAGAAATGCAATCGCGTCACAGTCATGGCCTGTTTATAATGGCAAAAATAAAAAAGTAGCATTTTTGATGCCCAAAAAGTGATCTGCGCAACATCGCTTTTTTGTGCAATTTCTAAACTGATTTCTTGCCGTGGCACAGTGGGACACTAAACGAGTTCCTCAGGCGGAGTCATTACCGTAAAACACAATCAGAAGATTGCGGCTCCCATCATTGGGTCACATTTTCCACTATAAGCGCTGCGTCATTTTTTTTTTTTTCCCTCTCCCAATGGGCCCTCTTTGGGCTTTGCGTGTCACCATCAGATGTAATGAAAGGAATCACGAGAAGCCACCTCATTGGATCCTACCGTCTTTGGAGGGGAGTCATTTTCTCTCCCAAGTGTGCTCCAGTCGATTGCGGAGCCATAAAAGGAGGTTCACCTTGACAGAAAGGCGTCACGTCAAACGCGCAGGCTTGATCGATTTCTCTGGATTCGGTGGTGAAGCGGAAGTCGTCCGATTGGTCTCCATGTTGCATGATGGCCTGTTGCCAAGTGACATTGTACCTACGGGCAAAATGGAGAAAGGTTACACACCTTTTTTGTTCAATGCTGCGCTTTCATTCTTATCTCACGTTATTGCTTTGTCCGAGTAGATGTATCATTTCAAACATCAATATTCATCATGTACAGCAATGGAAATCAAATACTCCAAGCGACAGGATGTGGCGCATGATGATGTTGCTCCATTTGTCATTTTCAAAACAGAGAAGAGTGGAATCATTAGACCAGTCGCCTGAAACCAACATCAGCACACCAAGCTAATGAGTTTATTCCAATTCAATTCCATTTTTACTGCCTTATGGTCACTCGCATCTTTGTTTTACAGTAACGAAACAGTCAGTTAAAAAAATGCACAATTATATATATTAAATTATTTTAAAAATTAAAGGCAAAGTTAACAGTTTGTGAGCGTATATAAATGGTTGATGAAGTAGACAATTTCGCCGAGGATGCCACATTGGCACCCCCCCCCCCCCCCCCAGGACTGCTCAAGTTTATGTGGGTGGTGTCGAGGCAAAGCCATGAAGTGCAATATGGCGCTGGTGCCATCTTGAGGCCAACATGAGAACTTTTCATGGAAGGTTCCAAATCAATACTGTGGTGTGCCTTAACGGGGGGGGGGGGGGGGGGCGCGCCCCTCTTTCTCCACTGTTTGCTTGACATTTCACAGGATCACTTTTCTTGGGTAGAACTTGAGGCAAGTACCTCGAGGCTGAGAGGCCGATCCGTGGGGACTCTGAGCTGCGTCCTCGCGAAACATGGACGCCATAAATGAATGAGAATGCTGATGAGAATGGAAATGTCGTGCCTGGTTATTGGGATTTCCACAACCGTGTGCAGATCAATATTATAAAGGAATCTAATGAAATCACTCAAAATAACACATAGAGAAACGAAGGCGTGAGGGTATCTCACACACATTCGTGGGGGTCCTCACTCTAAAACCTTTTCAGACATCTGATAAAATAATAAAACCAAAATGGAAATGTTAAACCATTTATCGTGGCTAGATTTGCCTTCGTTCATGTTCATATCGAATTGTTCCACGGGGATAAATAAAGTTTCCTGAATCTGAATATCGTTTTTGTCCATAAGAAAAACATGATTTTAAGGAATATTGTTGGGCATTGTTTGAATTTGCATATACCTATTGCACAATAGTGTCAATTTGACATTCATTCGAGTTCGTTCGTTTTCAAAAAAATGAATCAGAAATGACTCCACAGTTAGCTACTCTGTACTTGAGTAGTTTTTGCCACGACCTACTGACTCAAGTAACTATGTGGTGGAGGACTACTTTCTTTTTTATTATATATATATGACCAGTGAGAGCGTTGCCGTTGCCGCTCCTCTCACTGGAGTCCAATTGGTGGCTCCTGTCGCTACCCGGGGAGCATCTTGCAAGTAACGCTCGGGGTGCCGGCGGTAGCGCGAGCCTATTTGCCATTCAAGTTTAGCGCCACGCCGTCCCGCTCCAGACAAGCAGCCAACCGTCCCGCCGGTACAAGTGGCCGCTTGCCCAATTAGACACTCGCGGGGGGCTCGGCGGCAGCCAATGTCCGCCGGCTGCAAGGCTGCCGACAATCAGGATAAACACGCGAGCATCATCATCATCATCGCGCACTCGCATCGTGATTTTTGTCCCATTGTCTGAGACGACACACGTACACGCGCGACTACTCGAGGTAAGCCGTCGCTTGTCACGAACTTGTTGGATCGCGTCGGGTTGAGTGCAAGCCTTTACCGCGGAGCGCGTTGCCCGTGTGTGAGCGTCTATGTGTGTGCATGGGGTGGGTGGGGGAAAAGGGTGAACTTATTTGAATGACAGCGATGAGGAAAGGATGCTAGCATAGTGGGACACGCGAGTCTGTCGAATGGTTTTGAGTTGTCCGATGTTGTTGGGGGTGGGGTGACGAGGGGGGGGGCGAAAACGCCTCGGCGGAGTCCATTTATTCACACAACGTGGAGTGACGGGTAACTCCTCCCAATGTCAACACGCACTCAAGCCGTGGGTCAGCCTAACGTCCGCAGTTGTATCAACGGCGCGCTAACCTTCGAGAGCTAGCTCGCTACGATAGCTTAGCCGAGCCTAGCCGCAGTGAGCTCGAGAGGCTAACATCTAAGTACCGAAAGTGAACTTAGCACCTATCCCAAAAAACCCACAGGACGGTTATGACCATTATCAGCCCTACTTTATCTCTACCGCTATACCTTTTCCAAGCTTGGCACCGCTGTGCGACGAGCGAGGAAGGCCTGCGGCCTACCGTTAGACGTCGGCCTTCGCTCAGCCATTTACGATGGTTAGCTCGGTGCGCTAACAGCGCGGCTAACAAGCTGGAGGACACAAAGCGAGCGCTCAGGGCGGAGCTAATTCTAATGCATTCATTGACAACATTCACCTGAGAGTAAAATAGCCCCCTCTTATATGAGTGTGGTTCCTGGAAAGCAAATGGTACTCTCATATTATGGTGTAATGCAGTACCACAGTGGTCATAATGTACAAAACCTCATCAGTTATTCACCCAGACTCCCACCTTTTCCTTTCTCCTCCCTCCGGCCCCATTAAACAATAGACAAAGGCAGACACTAGCCAGACATGATTCTGTTCTCATTTACATATTGCCTGTGCGTCTTTAAAGTGTCATATATTCATTCTTTTTTTTTCTAATTTCCTTTGTGTGTGTGTGTGTGTGTGTGTGTGCTCGCCTACAGTCTAAGGGAAAATGGGGAAGGATCCAAAGAAGCCGCGGGGCAAAATGTCCTCTTATGCCTACTTTGTGCAAACGTGCCGAGAGGAGCACAAGAAGAAGCATCCTGAAGCCAGTGTCAACTTTGCAGAGTTCTCCAAGAAATGCTCAGAGCGATGGAAGGTAAGGGATGACCAATTGTCCAAGGCAAGGAAACGCCTTTCAGTTCTTGGGGCCGCATTCACTCCGGTTTGATCGCAAATTTAGGTTTGCATCAAATCATCTGCAATTTCGTCACAAAATCTTTCAGCGGGGAGCTTTTCAAAAAGAGGGTGCAGCCGTCACCCCGCCCTGCCTTGGACATATGTCAACATCAAAGTTTATACACGTGGAATTCGTTGCAAATTGTAAGACTTCCATTCGCTTCTTTGACACCAATTACTATTTTCCCAGAGATTGGACAGTATCTTGTGGCATCTCGGGCGATTGCAGAGAGTGCACAAACCACAATTATAAATTGGAATACATATATACATAATATTAGAGTGCATACCTACATATGGGGCCTGGCGTGCAACCCCCCCCCCCCCCCCCCCCTGCTACATTCTAGATTTGGTGCTTGTGTTTTAGACAATGTCCCCGAAGGAGAAAGGCAAATTTGAAGACATGGCCAAGCAGGACAAGGTGCGCTATGAGGCCGAGATGAAGAACTACATCCCCCCCAAGGGACAAAAGATGAAGCGCTTCAAGGACCCAAATGCTCCCAAGAGACCCCCGTGAGTACACTTTGAGTTGACATCCAATGTTGTTTGTGCTCGTTCGGTTTACGTCAAACTCGGGAGGGACTTAAAATGTGGTATTTAGGGCGGTGGGGGGGGGGATTAACAATCAATTTTTTAAGCACATTTCTATGTGTGTGCACGTATGTATGTGTATTTTTTTTGTTGTTGTCGTTATTGTATTCTGTCTGGATATTCTGTCCGATTAATCGTTGAACAATTCAATTATGCATTGTATTATTTTTTTTTCACCCATTTTATTCAAATTGTTGGAATTTTGTAATATCAGACATTTCCATCACTGTTTTCTTATTCTCTTTTATATTCAGATGCATTTTTTACGCATTAATTTTTATGCATATACATTTGATATTTGCATTTTTCACATTTTTATCCTAGTAGAAATATTTCTATTCCATTCATATAAATTTCCTTGATTTTTGCATGCAAAAATACCATAAGAGTTTCTTAATTTGTGATGCATCGGTGAGACTATTCCAAATTCCCATTTACTTGAATGTCACATTGAGTAGAAGCAAATGCTGCACAGTGGACTTTGTCCAACCTGAATGTACGTTTCCTTCCTCCACTTTAAGACGGCAAACTTGCGCATGCGCCGGTCACGGCTGACTAGCGGGGCCCCCACTTCTGCTTCAGTGGCATTCGGACTCGGCTGACCCGAGCAGAGCGCTAACTCGGTTTGCGCCGTCTGCCAACAGGTCGGCCTTCTTCCTATTCTGCGCCGACTTCCGCCCGAAGGTGAAAGGCGAGCACCCGGGGCTGTCCATCGGCGACACGGCCAAGAAGCTGGGGGAGATGTGGAACGGCTCGTCCATGGAGGACAAGCAGCCCTACGAGAAGAAGGCGGCCAAGCTGAAGGAGAAGTACGACAAGGTGACGTCACGTTCCCTGCCGCCGATTCGTGCAAAGCTATTTTGTTTTGAAGACCTCTCCCCCGGTTTTGCCGTAGGATATCGTGGCCTATCGCACCAAGGGCAAAGTGGATTCCAGCTCAGCGGCTGCAGCGGCGGCGGCGGTGGCGGACGATGACGAGGAGGAGGATGAGGAAGAGGAGGGAGACGACGATGAAGACGAGGAGGATGATGATGAGTAGGCGAGGGAGACGGGAGGGGAGGAAGAAAGTGGGGGAGGGACCTGAATTTTGTCCATGCCAGATAACCAACCACAATGTACTCAAGCCACCATGTTGACGTCCAGATGGAACATGTGTATATTTAATGTTTTTAAGATGTACTGTACAGTGTTGAGGAAAAAACAAACGCCACATATCTTCCCTTTTGGGGACTTTTCTTGTGCTTGTTTTTTCTCCCCCCGCCAGCAGGACAGTATTAAGTCCGCTGCAGGTGTTCCCTCTCGCTCGGAAATGAGATTTCCCAGTTTTGATTGTAAGGTCTTGTTTTTATTTTGAAAAGTCTTCTTTTCCACGTGCCATCCTCCCTGTCATTTTTTTATTTTGTTGGAATCCCACCAAAATATCAACAAAGTGCAGCTGTCGACATTCAAGAATGTCCTGTCGTAAAATAAATGTTTTTCTGTTGTTTTTTTTGTCTTTTTAAGAAGTCATTCTTTTGCTCTTGCCATTGACTGCGAGAATCGAAGTCAATGGGAAGACGTACCTTGGAAGCTCAACCGGGTAAAAAAAAAAAAAAGCAATTTCCGAGATCTAAGATGACAACGACGCAAGGAGAACCAATACATTGGGAGTGCTGCACAAGAACAATTCAAAACCACTGAAGACATTTTGGCTGATGTGGGAAATCGCGGACATGATCGTCCTAATCAGTTCCAAATCCCACAAGTGCAGATTAGCAAAACTCCCGCGTGCATTTGAATTCATTAGACGTGTAAATATCCCTTGTGGTTAACGTTTCACACTCGGCGCCCGATATTTAATAGGCCAAAGACTTTGTGTGTGTGTGGTATCGCAGGCCGTCTTTCGGGTCACAAGCTGCTGTCACACTTAGAGTCTAAAAACCAGGGACTTGTAACTTCAATGTCAAAGGGTTTGGGGCTGGGTGTGGCCACCATTTTTCATCAGTGCTACTGGGTACACATACTTCCTAACCATCCGTATGACCCCCCCAAAAAAGCTATTTCCTGCACACACACAGAAAAACCATTCAATACCATTCAAGGAGAGCACAAAACTGCTGAACAGCAAACCAATGTTCAGTGCAAGACCAACAAACCTCATTCGGAGTCGCCAAGTCCAATGAGATCATCATCTCATCACATCTCGCAGCCTGTTATGTTCGTTTTATAAGGTTATATTTACAAAGATGACCGTTGTACAAACAAACTACGATTAACGAATGCATGTTGCAGTGCAGAAAATGGCGCCAATCCCGCAAATGCTCAACTCCTTCGTTGTTCTTTTTTTTGTTGCCAAATCTCTCAATTTAAAGCAAAATGGTCGTCTTAGCGTGAGTAAAGTGTTAAGTCGGCATCCCGGGAGAAGGTGGAAAGTGTTGCAAAGCACAATTTCCGCTGTTTACTGTTTGCCGAACCCCCCGAGACTCATTAAGAGAGTCGAGCGGGAATCTGCGGAGACCGGAGACTTTGCGTTTCCTATTAACAGCTCGCAAACAAAAGAAGTCATTAAACGTAATGAGCAGCAAACATGAAGGCAGACGTGACATGCAAATCCCCATGCGGGAATTCTAAAATGTCGTCGTCAGTGACGCACGAAAACATGATACCTAGGCCCGATTTATTTATTCTTGAACGGTGTAAAAAAGCTACATTCAGAAATGACAATATTGTCATCTAAAGTACATTCGGTGTGTTTTGCACTATATCAGGAAAGGTTTGTGTCTAGAAACCTTTCACCGGGAAAAGTTTGGGTGCTAAAATACACAAAATCCTTCAATTTTGTACGATGAGCCTGCGACGAAGGAAAATTGAAGAGGGGTGCCACATGCGAGATTAAGGGAACGGTCCAACGAGGATGATCCATTTTTCACAACACTGGCCCCCTTTGATGACGTAGTGAGGCTCAAGTGTGCAAAAAGCATCATTTCTTGGCGTCATTAACATGTGCCGAATGTAGTCGTAAAAAAAAATCCGCATTAAATACCGACTGGATTTTTCAGGGGTCTGGATTTTACTTTTACTTGTTATAGTTGTAGTCTATTTTGGATCAACTGCACTGAAGAAAAAAAATCGCTTGTTTCCATTGAATGAACTCGATTCGAACATGGATGTCGGTTGCGTATGATCGAAAACTGTTCAAGTGGCATATTCGAATGCTTTTTTTTTAAGGAAAAGAATAGAAATATCACCCTAGTTGAACACATTCTAATCATGTGCAACCGAAATTGAAGTACTTTTATGTGTGCGTACAATGTAAGTGACTTTGATTCGTGTTTATCAGCGTATGTTTCCTACTACCGCTGATCAGCGCTAGGGGGTAGCAAAACACACCAAAGAAAACAACCAACCCAGCTTTCCCACTTGGGCTCCAAAGATTGATTGTGTTGAGTGTGGCTCCACCTATTGGCTATTTGTTAGTAGCGCAGCATTTCCCAAACTTTATTGAGCCAATTCAGGCACACGACAGGAAGTTTATGACAGAAATCTCACGGCACTTGACACCAGCAACCACAAATGTCACAAAAACGACATCAACTCTACAATGATCTCAATTTCATGACGTTTTGTCAACTATCTTAGAAATGTGGGCATGAAGACAAAGCCGTTCTATTGTGTGAGCGTTAACAAATTGACAACAAAGGATAATTGTACATTCCGCCACGTAGCCCTATCTATACATCTATCGATGTAATACGCTACGCAATTTTAGTCTGGTGACAACGAATTTGTGGAAAAAAAAACATGTTGTTTTCTAAAACCTACGAGCTTGAGGAATGGCGATCCCTGACACAGGATTTGAGGATTCTACTCCTAAAAAAGTGCACTATATTGTCCCGGATCTCTTTGGTCTTCATCCCGTAGACGATGGGGTTGAGCGACGGCGGGAAGATGAGAGTGGAGGAGCCCATGAAGCCCCTGAAACTGGGCGGTAGGTTCTTGACCCTGTAGGAGATGATGGTGAACAGCCCCAGACACTCCAGCAGCAGGAAGACAAAGAGGTGGGTGGCACACGTCTGCAGGGCCTTGGCCTTGGTGTCGGATTGCCTGCCCTGGAAGCACACCAACAGGATGCGCGCGTACGTGTACGCGATGACGCCGTTGGCCAGCAGCTGGGTGACGGCCACGATAAACAGGCCGTACGCGTGGTTGGCGGCCGTGTTGGCGCACACCAGAGCCAGCAGGGTGGGCTGGTCGCAGTAGATGTTGCTGATGGTGGAACGGCAGCGGGGCAGGCGCAGGAACAGATAGAAGAGCACGGCGATCATCAGCAGGCAGGCCAGCCAGATGGCGGCGACGATCCTCGCGACGTGGCCGTACGTCATCACCGCGTTGTACTTGAGCGGCAGGCAGATGGCCACGTAGCGGTCGTACGCCATGGCGGTGAGGATGAGCACGGTGCCCGCCGCGTAGACGTGGATGAAGAAGGCCTGCGTCACGCACGCCGGGTGCCACAAGCGCCCCGAGCCGCTTCGCAACTCCTTGAGGAGCTGCAGGAAGAAGGCCGACGAGCCCAGCAGGTCGTTGACGGGCATGTTGAGCAGGAACAGGTGCATGGGCTGCCGCAGGTTCTTGCTCAGCACGATGGTGAGGATGAGGAGCAGGTTGCAGAAGAGGATCACGGTGTAGCTGAGGCTGGCAAAGAGGAAGGCGGGCACCGCGCCTTCAGGGGGGATGCGGAAGTGCTGCCACACCAACATGGAAGACGCGTTGTACGGGGTCTCCATCTTGAATCTGGAAGGCATTCGGTCTCTGTTGTCTACGTTTACACGACTCACAAAAGTTAGCATCTTCTGTGTTGAAGTGAAATTTCAGGATGAAAAGTCATCAACGAGTCTTGGCATACTTACATCGTTAGAGTGGTAAGAAATCTCGGGATGGATGTAAGCTCGTACTTACCGATGTCTCGCCTCAGTATGTACTTGCAGTCGAGCGCTAATTTAGCATTCAACGCTAGTGCAACAAGAAGAAGAAAAGCCGCGTGCGGTCGCTCATTGCGACACGGCGTTGTCAACGAGCGAGATGGTCCGGGTGTGAGGCGCCGCTTTTGTAGACGCCGGGAGATGAGCGACAGGACTGAAAACTCTTTTGGGAGCTCGAAGAGGTTTGGGCTTTGCCAACCTCGCCGACACAACAACAACAACAACAACATAGCGACAGGAGATGAATCCGTCTCTTGAGGATTTTTCATCTGTCGGTCTCTTTGCGTGTCCACCTAGCGGCTTACATGAGCTACCCATCGATGAAATTCACCCATCTAACCTGCCAGTTTCAGTATTGACCGCAGCTGTAATTCTGTCTGTCCATCTATGGAGCTGTCTATCTACATATTTGTCTGTCATCTTTCGATCGCTCTCTTGTTGATCAGGTTGCCCTCATTTTTAATGTGAGCGGGGGAGGGGGTGGGGGGTGGGGGGGGGGCCCAAAGACTAAAACGAGAGACAGATTGTTTTATTTTTGGGGACGTCAAGTATTATGATGATGCAAGTCGACTTGCATCACCCGTAATCACACGAGTGTCAAAGGGCTACACAAGCCTACATTTGACAAATATTAGCGGTATCCAAAGTGGGTGACTCAAAATCTCGCTCAGAAGGCAGGAAAAAAAAATACATCTTCAAATGGGGCCCACAGGAGAAATGGGTTGTATTTTTTATTTTTTTTTATTTCTAGTTGTCAAAATTCAACATCGACAATGGCCCGGGGGGGCTAAAACACACACACACACACACACTTACACTTTTATACATGCATTGAAAAACGTATCATCCAAAATGAAATATATTAAGAGGAGGAAATAGTAGAAACCGGAGGCTTTGAAGTAGTAGACATGGCGCGAGTAGAAATTGTACTTTGAGCCGTCAAGATTGTATTGTAAAGTGTCCTTGGGTGTCTTGAAAGGCGCTTATAAATAACATGTATTATTATTATTAATATTAATATTGTCGGTCATATTGGATCGTATTCATGTCGCTGTCGAGTTGTGGAGGCTGAAGTACAATTGCGATGTTTCTCCCGCTTTAGGTTCCAAGAGGAGTCACACGATATTGAGGCGAAAGGAGCTTAGGTGGGCAAACGTTTGAGCTCAGGGGCGGTGCTTCGTCTTTTTTTAATAGTAGGAAATCAGTCATTCTCCTTTTTTAAATTTTTTTTTTTAATTTGCAGATGACATTTATCTTCATCATGCCGTTCAAATTTTGAAAATATGAGAGCAAGACACCAGCCAACCATTGATCAGAGCGAATTGAGCTTGTTTTTCGACGCTTTTGGCACAACTTGCTGTTTGTTCTCTGACAAGGAGCCGAGTTGCAAAATGTCACGGCAGGTGTTTGAGCCTTGAATGGACCCCACGGATTGCCGAAAGCCGACGCGGTGCCGCCGCGGGCGTTCAAATGTTGAGAGCGGGTCAAATTCAATTTCACCGGTTCGGGTTACATTCGACGGCAAAGTATCACGTCCCGACCCTCCAAACGCCGTTTTAGACAAAGACTCGTTTTTTCAAAACCACGAGCAGAGCGTTTCGTATTTCACTGGTGTACAGCCCGTAGACCAGGGGGTTCAGGAGAGGCGAGATGAGAAATATCAACACGCCCATCGCCTTCTGCAAGTCGCCCGACACATTTTGGAACCTGTGCGACAGGATGGTGAAGGTGCCGGCGATCTCGAAGATGATCAGGATGAGCAGCTGAGCCACGCAGGTGTTGACCGCCTTCTTCCTGGGCTCGGTGCGCCCGGTGGCGTCGCACGCCATCAAGATCTTGACGTAGGAAAAGACCTGGACGGACAGGCTGAGCGCCTGCACGACGGCCGTGCTGACCAGCCCGACGACGTTGTTGACGGACGTGTCGCCGCACATGAGCTTGAGCAGCGAGGGGTTGTCGCAGAACACGTTGGCGACGTCCGAGCGGCAGCGCCGCAGCCCGGACTGCAAGGAGAAGAGCGCCGTGATCAGGACCAAGTCCAGAGTCCACACCGCGGTGACGACGCCGACCACTACCCCGGGGGTCATGACGGTGTTGTAACGCAGCGGCATGCAGATGGCCACGTAGCGGTCGAAGGCCATGGCGGCCAGGATGAAGAGGATGCCGCCGCCGTACAGGTGCAGCAGGAAGGCCTGGAGGACGCACAGCGGGTACGGCGTGCGGTTGCTCTCGGCCACCACGCCCGCCAGGACTTTGGGCAGCATGGCCGTGACGCCCATCAGGTCGTTGAGCGGCAGGCTGAGCAGGATGAAGTAGACGGGCTTGTGCAGGTGGCGGCGCAGCGCGATGGCCGCCAGCAGCGTCACGTTGCACAAGACGCAGAACAAGTAGACGAAGATGCCCGCCAAGAAGATGGGGTACTTGCCACCCGGCGGGACCGCAAACGTGGCCAGGCTCACGTAGGCCGTGGCGCCCGCAGACCCGTTTGACATTTTCACAGTGACACACCCGCGACCATCGAAGTGGATGGGGAACGGGTTGAGGGAGCGTGAGGAGGAACGGAGGAGGGTCTCCCCGCAGCCTGCTTTTAATGCAGTCGCCGACCATAAACGGGTGACATCACCGTCCTCCCCCGGGATTATCGACTTGTTTATCCGAGTATCTGTGACAGCGGCAAAAGCCGGATTGCTTCGATGCCTTACCTTGAGGAAAAAAATAACTGGTTCTGAAATTTGGTTGCAGTCTCTGGTGGTGTCGCGGCACAAGCTGCCGCCGGTGAACAATTTCCGGCCACCGCCCCAATACCGGACCACCGCCGGTCCCGAACCGGGATAAAAGAAATGAAAATAAAAGGTCCAAACTGCGGCCCGGTAGTCCAGTGGTTAGCACGTCGGCTTCACAGTGCAGAGGTACCGGGTTCGATTCCAGCTCCGGCCTCCGTGTGTGGAGTTTACATGTTCTCCCCGGGCCTGCGTGGGTTTTCTCCGGGTGCTCCGGTTTCCTCCCACATTCCAAAAACATGCGTGGCAGGCTGATTGAACACTCTAAATTGTTCCTAGGTGTGAGTGTGAGTGCGAATGGTTGTTCGTTTCTGTGTGCCCTGCGATTGGCTGGCAACCGGTTCAGGGTGTCCCCCGCCTACTGCCCGGAGACGGCTGGGATAGGCTCCAGCACCCCCCGCGACCCTAGTGAGGATCAAGCGGCTCGGAAGATGAATGAATGAATAAAAGGTCCAAACTGAGCCACTCGAACTTTCCATCCATCCATCAATTTTCCGATCCACTTTTATCCTCACAAGGGTTGCGGAATGTTCTGGAGCCTACGCCGGCCGTTTACGGGCAATAGGCAGGGGACACCCTGAACTGCTTGCCAGCCAATCGCAGGGCACACACACAGAGACGAACAACGCTCACACTCACGCCTGGGGACAATTTCGAGTGTCGAATTAGCCTGCATCCATGTTTTTGGAATGCGGGGGGGGGGGGGGAGTACCCAGAGAAAAGCCACAAAGGCACGGGGACGACATGCAAACTCCGCACAAGGAGGCCGGAGTCGAATTCCAACCTTGCCAACGTGCTCACTAGTTGACTAGTTGAAAAAATTCAAGAGCCTATTTTGTCCCCCCCCCAAAAAAAAGTATTAGCGACTACCAGAATTACGTCAGCCTCAGTACTGTCAAAACACCTTGTTATTATTAATGAGTTCCTTTGGGAGTGATGCAGATATTTATTTTTGTTATTAACTCACTGCCTGGCATGCTAATTACTCCCTGTAGGCTCCGTCTCATCTCCCGGGCGCCAATGACGACGCCATTTGTTAGTGTGTTTTAACGACGGCCCCCAGTGTGACCCCCCCTTGTTTGTTTTGTTGACTTTCAACTGTGTCAATGTCACAAGTTGGAATCGAAGCGGCGCTCTGGGTGGCCACTTGTTTTTTTTGCCTTTCGCTCGCAACCGTGAAGAAAAGCAAACGATATTTCAAAAGCGCGTACCAAACAAACGGGAGGTATCCGGATCAACACGGCACTTATCGATCCGCAACGAGGTGTCGCGTTTCCGGTCAATGTAGCCAACGGCGCAGAATGAGGGACCCGAGTCGTCCCAAAAGACATCAAAAGTGGACGGCTGAGCCTTTTTGTTGATATCTCGGGGAAATGCGTGGCGCTAATTGAATCGTTCAAGGGGTCAGGGAGTCCTCAGGGAACTGTTGCGCACGGTTAATGGCCACAAGGCGGCAGCGATTAGGACCCTTTGGAACGGACTAATTGTGTCTTGCCCCACCCTTGAGACCCAGCGTGGACACTTCAGATCCTGAGTGGTCCCTTTATTAATTGGATAGCAAATGGCTACAAATCCTTTGGCCCTGACAGAGACCCTGAGGGAGGAGTGCTTATCGGTCGCCCAGAGAGCACGGAGACGCGGAAAACATTTCAGACTGACGGGAACAAGTGACAACATTTTAATGGAACTGATGTTCAAATTGTACGCGACGCACGGACGACATTTGGTGGCATCCCTTAACGCGCGACTCCACCAAAGCGACGGGCGAGGCGTCAGACGGCTTTGCCCATGATGAGAAGACTGATGAAGAAGGACCACATGAAGAAGCGGTCCAGGACCTTGGCCACCTTCTTCCACTCGCCGGTCCTCTTTTGAGTGGCCCGTTGCTCCCTGTAGCAGTTGGCGATGTACTCCACACTCTACATGAAACCGACATTTCATTGGATAGGTTTACATACTTTAAAACTACAGCTTTGGAGGGAGGGGGTGGAAGGGAGATTGTCTACTACATGGTATTACTAATATGGACCCTAATGCAAAAAAAAATAAAATTATAAATTAAAAATGAAATAATTTCCGAAAACGGTGAATGTAAATACAAAGTGAAACAGAATTAATAATCTAAACAACTATTTTTTTAAAAACTTTCTATCAAGAAAATATTGACAAGTGCCCCATATCAATTGCAATCTTTTTTTTAAATACAGTCCCGACGCGCGCGCGCACACACGCAGAAAAGAGCCTTACCTGTCAACATTGAGACACAAACAAACAAGCACAGTAAACTTTGCATTTCCGATCGTTTCATGCAGCTAAAAGCGGTCAATCTCCGCGATCATTTGAACAATTCCAGATACATACACAATAATGAACTTAGATGACAAAAAAGCGAAATGACACGAAGCAGGCTTCGTGGACTGTATGCTTTAGCTTCGTTTCACTTTGTGTGCGTTTGTGTGTGGAACGGGACAGCCCGGGGAGGCGGGGCAAAGTGCCTATGACGTCAGCTCCCTCACGTCGTTTGTTGGCTTCAGCACCGCGGAGAGCTTAATCGCCCCCCCCACCCCCTGCCCCGCGAAAAAAAAACATCCGGACAGGATGAATCGACCACGTAACGCGTGATCCGAGGTGTTTGGGTGCGCGCGTGCACCCCCCGCCCCACCCCACCCGCGCGTGCACGTCGTGGGTTGGTTTGGCGCTGCAGCCGGCCGCCCCCCCCTTCATCTCCATCGACGACAGGCTCAGGAGCGGGTGACAACGTGTTCTTTTTTTTGTCGCGCGTGTGTGCGTTCATGTTTTTTTTGTTGTTGTTGTCACGCAATGGCTGCCATCTTTACTAGGTCATTTCATTAGGAACACCCGCAAAAAATGATGCTTGGCCGAGATAATACCGTAATAATCGTCAACGGCTGGTTTCATATCGTGGCTGGGGAACCTGTGCTGTTGCATCATACTGCGGGCGTATTGACACAGTGGTAATGCGTCGGAACAGCGTCGCGTCCGACGAGACCACAAAAAGAATCGCTACACATGACCGATGAGTGTTGCTCGTTGCTCAGGTGTTGTTGCCCTCTAGATTGATGCCTGTTGCAATCTGTGACGTCAGATCTTGAACAGAACGAGTCATCGAATACCATTGGACGTGCACCTGTTCGGGTTCGCAAAGAGATTTTCCAGACAGCCATGAGCATCATTTCTAAAATCAGAGTTCACGACAGTCTTTGAGTCGCCGATCGCCTTCGGAGGTTCTCCACGAAACTCATGACCTGAACTCGTGACTGGGAATGTCAATAGAGATGCGCTGAAGACGATGTGATATCACCCGGTTACCTGCCAAAGCGTTCAGAGTGGGCGTGGCTCACAGATGACATGTTGTTGTTGTTGACATTCTCCCAATACCAGCAAGCCAATGCCCGTCGCACAGTACGTTCCAGTTCAACCGCTCGACGGCCCGCTTTTGGCTATCGTGCGTGATCTTGCGTTCCAGTGCCAGTGAGCTCACCCCCTCGGGTGTCATGCCAAACCCCAGCTGTGTGCCGTCGGGGCTTGATCCAGAGCTACGTGGGAAAAAACATTTTCTCCCCGAATCTCTCCACGGATCATACTTGAGGGTTCCGAAGTGATAAAGATCCGATTGTGAACAAGAAGGAGCCGCACGCAAAGGTGAGCGAGTGGAACTGCTTCCTCATTTCAGTCTTTGACGGATCGCCGTCGTTTAACTTCACGTCCGGTCTTTGTCTAAATTGTTTCCGCGCAATTCACGCGTCTCGAAAGACGTAGCATTACAACGGATTGCGCGTAACTCACCCAACTGTGCAGCGGCCATCTTGATGGAATTCTCTTTCACCGCTTAGCTGGAAAAAGCTTCTTCGTAAACATCTCGCCTGGATCACCGTCACGCACTTTATTTCGGAGTCAGCCGGTCCTCCATCGAGCGACTCCAGTCGGTCCAAAATGCCGCTGCTCGGCTAACTTGCTAACTGGAGCACAGAACTGCAATTCTGATTCTTAATGGAATTCTCTTTCACCGCTTAGCTGGAAAAAGCTTCTTTGTGAACATCTCGCCTGGATCACCGTCACGCACTTTATTTCGGAGTCAGCCGGTCCTCCCTCGAGCGACTCCAGTCGGTCCAAAATGCCGCTGCTCGGCTAACTTGCTAACTGGAGCACAGAACTGCAATTCTGATTCTTGATGGAATTCTCTTTCACCACTTAGCTGGAAAAAAGCTTCTTTGTGAACATCTCGCCTGGATCACCGTCACGCACTTTATTTCGGAGTCAGCCAGTCCTCCTTCGAGCGACTCCAGTCGGTCCAAAATGCCGCTGCTCAGCTAACTTGCTAACTGGAGCACAGAACTGCAATTCTGATTCTTGATGGAATTCTCTTTCACCGCTTAGCTGGAAAAAGCTTCTTTGTGAACATCTCGCCTGGATCACCGTCACACACTTTATTTCGGAGTCAGCCAGTCAGTCCTCCATCGAGCGACTCCAGTTGGTCCAAAATGCCGCTGCTCGGCTAACTTGCTAACTGGAGCACAGAACTGCAATTCTGATTCTTGATGGAATTCTCTTTCACCGCTTAGCTGGAAAAAGCTTATTTGTGAACATCTCGCCTGGATCACCGTCACGCACTTTATTTCGGAGTCAGCCAGTCAGTCCTCCATCGAGCGACTCCAGTCGGTCCAAAATGCCGCTGCTAGGCTAACTTGCTAACTGGAGCACAGAACTGCAATTCTGATTCTTGATGGAATTCTATTTCACCACTTAGCTGGAAAAAGCTTCTATGTGAAAATCTCGCCTGGATCTCCGTCACGCACTTTATTTCGGAGTCAGCCAGTCCTCCATCGAGCGACTCCAGTCGGTCCAAAATGCCGCTGCTAGGCTAACTTGCTAACTGGAGCACAGAACTGCAATTCTGATTCTTGATGGAATTCTCTTTCACCCCTTAGCTGGAAAAAGCTTCTTTGTGAAAATCTCGCCTGGATCACCGTCACGCACTTTATTTCGGAGTCAGCCAGTCCTCCATCGAGCGACTCCAGTCGGTCCAAAATGCCGCTGCTCGGCTAACTTGCTAACTGGAGCACAGAACTGCAATTCTGATTCTTGATGGAATTCTCTTTCACCGCTTAGCTGGAAAAAGCTTCTTTGTGAACATCTCACCTGCATCACCGTCACGCACTTTATTTCAGAGTCAGCCGGTCCTCCCTCGAGCGACTCCAGTCGGTCCAAAATGCCGCTGCTCGGCTAACTTGCTAACTGGAGCGCAGAACTGCAATTCTGATTCTTGATGGAATTCTCTTTCACCACTTAGCTGGAAAAAGCTTCTTTGTGAACATCTCACCTGGATCACCGTCACGCACTTTATTTCAGAGTCAGCCGGTCCTCCTTCGAGCGACTCCAGTCGGTCCAAAATGCCGCTGCTCGGCTAACTTGCTAACTGGAGCGCAGAACTGCAATTCTGATTCTTGATGGAATTCTCTTTCACCACTTAGCTGGAAAAAGCTTCTTTGTGAACATCTCACCTGGATCACCGTCACGCACTTTATTTCGGAGTCAGCCAGTCCTCCTTCGAGCGACTCCAGTCGGTCCAAAATGCCGCTGCTATGCTAACTTGCTAACTGGAGCACAGAACTGCAATTCTGATTCTTGATGGAATTCTCTTTCACCGCTTAGCTGGAAAAAGCTTCTTTGTGAACATGTCGCCTGGATCACCGTCACGCACTTTATTTCGGAGTCAGCCGGTCCTCCTTCGAGCGACTCCAGTCGGTCCAAAATGCCGCTGCTCGGCTAACTTGCTAACTGGAGCACAGAACTGCAATTCTGATTCTTGATGGAATTCTCTTTCACCCCTTAGCTGGAAAAAGCTTCTTTGTGAAAATCTCGCCTGGATCACCGTCACGCACTTTATTTCGGAGTCAGCCAGTCCTCCTTCGAGCGACTCCAGTCGGTCCAAAATGCCGCTGCTAGGCTAACTTGCTAACTGGAGCACAGAACTGCAATTCTGATTCTTGATGGAATTCTCTTTCACCGCTTAGCTGGAAAAAGCTTCTTTGTGAACATCTCACCTGCATCACCGTCACGCACTTTATTTCAGAGTCAGCCGGTCCTCCCTCGAGCGACTCCAGTCGGTCCAAAATGCCGCTGCTCGGCTAACTTGCTAACTGGAGCGCAGAACTGCAATTCTGATTCTTGATGGAATTCTCTTTCACCACTTAGCTGGAAAAAGCTTCTTTGTGAACATCTCACCTGGATCACCGTCACGCACTTTATTTCAGAGTCAGCCGGTCCTCCTTCGAGCGACTCCAGTCGGTCCAAAATGCCGCTGCTCGGCTAACTTGCTAACTGGAGCGCAGAACTGCAATTCTGATTCTTGATGGAATTCTCTTTCACCACTTAGCTGGAAAAAGCTTCTTTGTGAACATCTCACCTGGATCACCGTCACGCACTTTATTTCGGAGTCAGCCAGTCCTCCTTCGAGCGACTCCAGTCGGTCCAAAATGCCGCTGCTATGCTAACTTGCTAACTGGAGCACAGAACTGCAATTCTGATTCTTGATGGAATTCTCTTTCACCGCTTAGCTGGAAAAAGCTTCTTTGTGAACATGTCGCCTGGATCACCGTCACGCACTTTATTTCGGAGTCAGCCGGTCCTCCTTCGAGCGACTCCAGTCGGTCCAAAATGCCGCTGCTCGGCTAACTTGCTAACTGGAGCACAGAACTGCAATTCTGATTCTTGATGGAATTCTCTCTCATCGCTTTGCTGGAAAAAGCTTCTTTGTGAACATCTCGCCTGGATCACCGTCACGCACTTTATTTCAGAGTCAGCCAGTCCTCCTTCGAGCAACTCCAGTCGGTCCAAAATGCCGCTGCTTGGCTAACTTGCTAACTGGAGTACAGAACTGCAATTCTGATTCTTGATGGAATTCTCTTTCACCGCTCAGCTGGAAAAAGCTTCTTTGTGAACATCTCGCCTGGATCACCGTCACGCACTTTATTTCGGAGTCAGCCAGTCCTCCTTCGAGCGACTCCAGTCGGTCCAAAATGCCGCTGCTATGCTAACTTGCTAACTGGAGCACAGAACTGCAATTCTGATTCTTGATGGAATTCTCTTTCACCGCTTAGCTGGAAAAAGCTTCTTTGTGAACATGTCGCCTGGATCACCGTCACGCACTTTATTTCGGAGTCAGCCGGTCCTCCTTCGAGCGACTCCAGTCGGTCCAAAATGCCGCTGCTCGGCTAACTTGCTAACTGGAGCACAGAACTGCAATTCTGATTCTTGATGGAATTCTCTTTCACCCCTTAGCTGGAAAAAGCTTCTTTGTGAAAATCTCGCCTGGATCACCGTCACGCACTTTATTTCGGAGTCAGCCAGTCCTCCTTCGAGCGACTCCAGTCGGTCCAAAATGCCGCTGCTAGGCTAACTTGCTAACTGGAGCACAGAACTGCAATTCTGATTCTTGATGGAATTCTCTTTCACCGCTTAGCTGGAAAAAGCTTCTTTGTGAACATCTCACCTGCATCACCGTCACGCACTTTATTTCAGAGTCAGCCGGTCCTCCCTCGAGCGACTCCAGTCGGTCCAAAATGCCGCTGCTCGGCTAACTTGCTAACTGGAGCGCAGAACTGCAATTCTGATTCTTGATGGAATTCTCTTTCACCACTTAGCTGGAAAAAGCTTCTTTGTGAACATCTCACCTGGATCACCGTCACGCACTTTATTTCAGAGTCAGCCGGTCCTCCTTCGAGCGACTCCAGTCGGTCCAAAATGCCGCTGCTCGGCTAACTTGCTAACTGGAGCGCAGAACTGCAATTCTGATTCTTGATGGAATTCTCTTTCACCACTTAGCTGGAAAAAGCTTCTTTGTGAACATCTCACCTGGATCACCGTCACGCACTTTATTTCGGAGTCAGCCAGTCCTCCTTCGAGCGACTCCAGTCGGTCCAAAATGCCGCTGCTATGCTAACTTGCTAACTGGAGCACAGAACTGCAATTCTGATTCTTGATGGAATTCTCTTTCACCGCTTAGCTGGAAAAAGCTTCTTTGTGAACATGTCGCCTGGATCACCGTCACGCACTTTATTTCGGAGTCAGCCGGTCCTCCTTCGAGCGACTCCAGTCGGTCCAAAATGCCGCTGCTCGGCTAACTTGCTAACTGGAGCACAGAACTGCAATTCTGATTCTTGATGGAATTCTCTTTCATCCCTTAGCTGGAAAAAGCTTCTTTGTGAAAATCTCGCCTGGATCACCGTCACGCACTTTATTTCGGAGTCAGCCAGTCCTCCTTCGAGCGACTCCAGTCGGTCCAAAATGCCGCTGCTAGGCTAACTTGCTAACTGGAGCACAGAACTGCAATTCTGATTCTTGATGGAATTCTCTTTCACCGCTTAGCTGGAAAAAGCTTCTTTGTGAACATCTCACCTGCATCACCGTCACGCACTTTATTTCAGAGTCAGCCGGTCCTCCCTCGAGCGACTCCAGTCGGTCCAAAATGCCGCTGCTCGGCTAACTTGCTAACTGGAGCGCAGAACTGCAATTCTGATTCTTGATGGAATTCTCTTTCACCACTTAGCTGGAAAAAGCTTCTTTGTGAACATCTCACCTGGATCACCGTCACGCACTTTATTTCAGAGTCAGCCGGTCCTCCTTCGAGCGACTCCAGTCGGTCCAAAATGCCGCTGCTCGGCTAACTTGCTAACTGGAGCGCAGAACTGCAATTCTGATTCTTGATGGAATTCTCTTTCACCACTTAGCTGGAAAAAGCTTCTTTGTGAACATCTCACCTGGATCACCGTCACGCACTTTATTTCGGAGTCAGCCAGTCCTCCTTCGAGCGACTCCAGTCGGTCCAAAATGCCGCTGCTATGCTAACTTGCTAACTGGAGCACAGAACTGCAATTCTGATTCTTGATGGAATTCTCTTTCACCGCTTAGCTGGAAAAAGCTTCTTTGTGAACATGTCGCCTGGATCACCGTCACGCACTTTATTTCGGAGTCAGCCGGTCCTCCTTCGAGCGACTCCAGTCGGTCCAAAATGCCGCTGCTCGGCTAACTTGCTAACTGGAGCACAGAACTGCAATTCTGATTCTTGATGGAATTCTCTCTCATCGCTTTGCTGGAAAAAGCTTCTTTGTGAACATCTCGCCTGGATCACCGTCACGCACTTTATTTCAGAGTCAGCCAGTCCTCCTTCGAGCAACTCCAGTCGGTCCAAAATGCCGCTGCTTGGCTAACTTGCTAACTGGAGTACAGAACTGCAATTCTGATTCTTGATGGAATTCTCTTTCACCGCTCAGCTGGAAAAAGCTTCTTTGTGAACATCTCGCCTGGATCACCGTCACGCACTTTATTTCGGAGTCAGCCAGTCCTCCTTCGAGCGACTCCAGTCGGTCCAAAGTGCCTCTGCTTGGCTAACTTGCTAACTGGAGCACAGAACTGCAATTCTGATTCTTGATGGAATTCTCTTTCACCCCTTAGCTGGAAAAAGCTTCTTTGTGAACATCTCGCCTGGATCACCGTCACGCACTTTATTTCGGAGTCAGCCAGTCCTCCTTCGAGCAACTCCAGTCGGTCCAAAATGCCGCTGCTTGGCTAACTTGCTAACTGGAGCGCAGAACTGCAATTCTGGCCTCGCCTCACTGGCTCCCTGTACATGTCAGAGTTCATTTTAAGATGATTTTCTTTTGTCTTTTAATCTTTCAATGGCCTCGCTCCACCTTCCGCATCTGCCCGATGTGGACCGGACGCTACTCGGAGGGAGGTTGAGTCTTTTCTGTTTGGAATAATCTTCAGTGAAATGTTCAACGAGCCGTCCATCTCAAAAGGC
Source organism: Hippocampus zosterae (assembly GCF_025434085.1). Classification (NCBI taxonomy): domain Eukaryota; kingdom Metazoa; phylum Chordata; class Actinopteri; order Syngnathiformes; family Syngnathidae; genus Hippocampus; species Hippocampus zosterae. Next base: position 25,525,515 of record NC_067460.1, on the reverse strand, counting down.
GTCGTTGCTGTTGTTTGGCTTTCAACTGGGCGCACGTCTCATCATAACGCTGTCGACCGCGTTATGATGCATGTCGGCTCTTTTCTTGGGCGGCCGATGTGGCGCATCACAGCTCACGCATCAGAGTGACATCAAAGTAGCGTTTGCCCCACTCCTTGGCTGCACTCTTGTTTTTGCGGAGGGCTTTAGCTCAATGTGTAATGTACGTAGTGCTGGCGTTTGGTTGAAACCTCCCATGTCCCCCCCCAACAACCCCCCATCGCCGCCTCTATTGGTGGCCGCTCTTTTAGACAAATTCCGGAGCAATAGAACGCGTTTAGCTTGCGTCTTTGTCACGATGCAATCTTAATGATTGAACAAACATGCTCTTTTATTTTCATTTCTGGTTCTCGGACAAACGATGGTTTTCCCCCGTATGATGAATCCGCCCGGCAACAGCGATATTTCAATAGGAAACTCTCAAACGCTGAACTCCAGCGTGAACATTTTGGTAAGCTACGCTACGTCGCCGAAAAAAACGTGGCTCGCCCCGCGTGCGAACCAAGTGACGTTCCATTTTCAGTTCGTAGGCTTTGACATGACGTCACTGCAGCCCTTCCGGGGAACGGCCGCCGATGTCCAGGAAGGCTCACGAAAGTGGTTATTGCGGCATTTCACCGCCTTGTCGAAGGTCAGGACTCTGCGCAGGCTAGTCAAGATCATCCATTTTAATCACTCGCAGAATTAATCTGTCTGGGGGGGGGGGGCGTTAGACCAGGTGTTGATCATGTCACAGACGTTTGCAACCCGGCAGGTTGAAAAAAGGTCAGTTGACGCCTTTGTGGGCCTGATGACCGGCTCCCGTTTGTCGGCAATGGAAGCGGCTCCTCCGTCGCCATCTAAGGGCAAAAGTCTGCCGGTGCGCTTTGGCGGAGTTTTGCATTCCTTTTCTGTCTCTGGCCTTCCCTCAGGGGCAGCAAGCGGGAGCCGCCATGATTTCGGGCACGTACGGCAACGAGAAGCCCCTGGTGATCCGCGTGCCCTTCATGACGTGCGCCCTGGGCATCGTCTCCCTGCCGCTGATGGCCCTGGTCACCTGCGTCCTCATCTCGTCCATCTTTCACTTTGAGGACTCCACGAGGACGCACTGCCACGTCAGTCAGTCAGACCGAGATGACATAAACGTCCCGTGCTGGCCTTTGACCTCGTCGCGCGAATGGATTCCTTTCCTCGACAGGTTCCCAACTACCTGCCGTCCATCAGCGCCGCCATCAGCCTGAGCCCCGAGTGCCACATCTGGCGCTTGTGCGTGGGCCTGCACTCGGCGCCCCGCTTGCTGGTGGCCTTCGCCTACTTCAAGTTCTACAAGGTGCGCTTCGCCGCCCGCCTGCCCGAGAGCGCGCTGGCCTACCTCAGCCTGGCCTTCTCCGTCTCCGAGAACCTCGGCCTGCTGCTGCTCACCTACGTGTCGTCCAGCGAGACTTACCGTGAGTACTCCGGGGGGGTTCGTGTGGCTCTTGCAGCACCCAAAGGGTTGCACGGGCTCCTTTCGGCTGCCCAACGAGGTTCCGTACCCACAGGATGAACACCCGCACCTTTTCTAAAGCGGTGTCGCACCCATTTGGCATGCGGGTTGTTTCAACACACCCACTTGTCCTGTTAAACATGTGCAACATCCACCCTTTTCCTTTCGCCAACCACACCTGTACTACTGTACACCCACATTTTAACCCAAGTGTATTCTGTGGGTGTGTTGCAACACCCACACTTTTCTTATGGGTGGGGTGGGGGGTTGCACACGTTGGGGAAAGTCTTCCCACTCCCATGGGTAAAAAGGTTCCGTACCCACATTTTAACCCAAGTGTGTTCTGTGGGTGTGTTGCAACACCCACACTTTTCTTATGGGTGGGGTGGGGGGTTGCACACGTTGGGGAAAGTCTTCCCACTCCCATCGGTAAAAAAGGTTCCGTACCCACAGTTTTAACACAAGTGTGTTCTGTGGGTGTGTTGCAACACCCTCACTTTTCTTATGGGTGGGGTGGGGGGTTGCACACGTTGGGGAAAGTCTTCCCACTCCCATGGGTAAAAAGGTTCCGTACCCACATTTTTTGAGGAGGACCGTTGCACCCATGCGGGTGTGTGTTCAACCCCCCCCCCCCCCAACATTCCATACATACGGAGCGCAAGAAGTAGCAAATGTTTGCAGGTGTGCCCCTTTCTTTAACGCAAGCGTGGCCTTCCCCTTTTCCGTCGTAGTTGTCCACAAGGAGGGCTTCGTCCTCTTCCTCCTCAGCTCCTTCGCCTACATGCTCATCACGTGCCGTCTGTGGAAGGCCATCAAGAGGTTTTCCTTGAACCCCGAGGTAAGTCGCTCCTGGCGGCGCACCTTTTTCACACCTGGCGCCAGCGTTTCATTTTGTTCGTGCGAGCGCGCGCTTCATCGCTCCGTTTCAAATCAACTTTCTGATTGAAATCAATGACGTACAAACGGGCCGACTGTTAGCAAGTAAATAAATGAGATTGAAGTAGAGGATGAGACGGGACACAAGTAACAAACATCAACATGTAACATCAAAACAAGGTCATTCAGTCAATTCATTTGTTCTTACTTGGAAAAATAATAATTTTTAATTAATTTTTTATTCAAGAAATAATGGAACAAAGTACTGTCGGTAGGCTAATAATAAGGATTGCCCCCATCCAAAGCATTTCATGCGCTTCCCTCAAGAGTGAGACGTGAGTGTGACGACTCCGATCTAATTTCACTGTGTGGTCACCATTTTTGAACAGATGATGATGATGATGGTGATGATGATGGTCAATTGTTTTTATCATTTTCCCAGGATGCCAAATCCCATCACTGGAAAGTGCGTTTACTCATCCTCAACTTGAGCTTCTGCGCTTTTGCCACATTCTTTTACATCAAACACAACTTGTACTGTGAGTCGGGGAGTAAGTATGACATCATCACGCCGCCGGTCCGTTTAGTATTTTGGAGAGAATTGTTTTTTTTTTTTACAGTTCAAATGACATTATTTGGAATACTATTTTACATGTAATTTACGAGAGTTAAATCAGTGCCAGTGTGACATGCTACGCTAGCTGTAATATTTCAAGTCGGTTGTCCGGAGAGGAAAACAAAGAAGCTATTTTTCAATGACGCGAGGGAATCACTTTTTACTCCAGCTACATTGTGCCTCGGGATAACTCGATTTTACACAGCATGTTTCTGTCCACCAATTCTGGAATGGCCCATTATTACAATTAATAGTTGACTCCCCCCCCCCCCCCCCTCACCCGACCCCCAGGTTACACATTGTTTGCCCTGTTTGAGTATCTCATCGTCTTCTCCAACATGGCCTTCCACATGACGGCGGCGTGGGACTTCAGGAGCCACGACGTGATGGTTATTTCCTGCTCGGAGCCGAAGGACTTCTGACTAGAGACTTCCACCAAGAAACCCCCTCCCACATGTGAGGAGAGGACATAAAGTAGATGCACAGAAGCTGGAGAACGGATGCCAGCGTGCCAAGATGCTTAAATGTTCCTCGCTCCGTTTTATTGGTGACGTGCATGAACACGGCTGCTTGTTTTGCTTACTTGTGCGGGGAGAGACTCAACAGTAAGTCAAATGGCAACAGCTGATTTGATCGCAGTGTGCCAAAGGGGCAGCTCTTTAATTGAGCTTAAAAAAAAAGTATTAAACAAAATCATATTTATTGCAGAGCGGCAAGAACAATGTTATTATTTATTGTAAATTGTCCTGGAGCTGCCATGATTGCTTTGATTTTTTTTTCTCAGAAGAACATTGTTCTCTTGAAGAGGAAATAAAAATGACTTTAAAAAACAAAATCTGAAAAATATTGACTTTTTTATTTTGCATCTCAAAGAATATTTGTGGTGTAATATAATTTGTGTTGAATGTCAAATTTAAACGTAACCACCATTTTAGGTTGTTATGAATTGAATGACATTTTCCAAACGGGAGAAGAAATGACACACTAATCCTTTTCATTCTTTTTCAAAATGATTACTTCGCACACAGATGACGACTCGTACACAAATTTGAAAGCCACAGTTGTCCTCTTAATGTGTAGAAATGTTACAGAGCAGGGAAGGAAGTCGTGGAAATACAAGGATGACAGTCTCTCATCGAGTGCGCTAATTTGTCTTTGTGAGGACAAAACATGGACCCAAGCTGGACATCAAGGCTAGCGAGTCTATAAAGCCACTTGTGACAACATAAACTTAACACTGGTAAACGTTAAAAGGCTAGGAAGCTAGTCTTGCTCAAACAAAAGTATATTAGTTAGCATCGAGTCTATTCGTATGCGTGACGGGTTTGGCTATCAAATGACGTGGCGCGCCTTTCCATACTCAACCACAAGATGCCCCCCTCGAGTTATGCCCTCAAATGAGGTCCATGTGCACTCCGGATCGTTAGGGGGCGAGCGTTGCAACGTGACACCTGGGGGGAGGTGGCGTAAATCGTAAAAGAAGAAGAAGGTCCACTTGTGTCTCCACATTCTGCGTCTCTTTGGGTTCCGAGTCGGCGTAGTCACTCAGTTTCTCTGGGCTCCGCGTTGTGGGGAACGAGCCAGAGAGAGCGACACTTTCCAAGGTGGACCGCGTCCTCGCTTTCGTGCTTTTTGGATGTCCGAAGCGATGTTAATCCAGCAGTAAAATCACGTTGAACGCCGCTTCTTTATTCATGACACGTAAGTTTTAGTGCTGATGAAGTCTCCTGTAGCAGCTAGTTGATGACGGTCCGACTCGTTCAATCGGACTTTCAACTGGCGGCCGGTTGAAAGTCTCCGTGAACGGTGCGGAAGATGTCGACTCAAACGTTTACAACGTTTTTTTCGTTGAACGACTTGCTCGTCATGCGAGCTAGCTTCGACTCGAACTAGCTTCGGCGTTCGAACCGGTGGAATTTATTTCGACGTGTTTGTGGGTCGTACGCAGATTCGACATTTTTGTTTTCTTAGGACACGAACTCTACATTCGTTGAGGTATTTCGCGCAGGCAATTGGCTGTGTCTGTTAATGTTGAGGCTAACCGAAGTTACAGAACTGTTCTTCTTCGTGAAGTAAAGTAGGGATGGGCGATTGCCCTTAAAATCAAACTTCACCCCCCAAAAATCCGATGACCAAATCTAATTAACGACACTCCTCCCTCCCTTCAATAAAGAGAAAAATCAAACGAAAGTTACCGATGCAAAGTTTAGCTGTTTGAATTTTTGTATTTAATTGAAAAACAAGTTGCCATATTTTTTGTTAATAATTTCACACCAATTCCTTATACATATATACCGCATATGGCCATTCCCCCCTTTAATCGACTGAGAAACGGGAGCATTTTGTTTTGCGAGTCTGCTGACATCTTCAAATGGATCGTCTGCCTGTCTTTGAATCATTCATTTTAATTGCTAATCTGATGTGTGCTAATATGTGCACGGGGAAGAAGAAATACAGGTTTTACATAACGCATTAAAATTTGAAGCCTCACGAGGAACGCTAACAACTTTGCGTCATTGTTGAAGAGGAGCCTCACCCGAAAAGTAATCTTGATTTCTGTCTATTTCATCGTTCTTTTCCTGGCCAGAAATATTAGCTCTCGGAGACACAATATTAGCCGATTGTGCTCCAGTTGCTTGCCATGATGTTTGAAGCACTTCTCCTCTTATTTTTGCAGCAGAGGAGCAGACATGGAGCTCAACAAAGTGGTGAACCTGTGGATATTTTGCTTGTGTCTCATTAGAGGAAGCCGGACCGACAGGCCCGGTTCGCTCTCGGCGGATACTGCTGAAAATGCAATATCAGGTGAGAAATGTTGCCAAGGAGGGCAAAATATCCCATCAATTCCCAAAGAGTTTACAGTAAATGTTTATGGAATGTTGAGATGGATTTCACGTTTAAAGAAAATTGAAAGGAACTAAGCATCAATCCAAACATTTTGCCTGCCGATAAATTGCAAATCGCTCCTTGCTCACAGGCCAGGATCTTCTTGAGAAGCAATCACTGTATTTGCATGAAATCCGGTTTTTAGAGTCCGGATTATTTTAAAATGTTCAACAAAAATAGCTAACGTTCAGTTTTGTAAATTCCGTTCTTATTTCTGTTACAAATTTTGTTGTTTGTATTTTATTGCATACATTTTTTGTCACCTTTTGTGTCACATTTCTGTCCGTTTTTTGTGAGACTTTAGTCTCCACACCAACCCATATTTTTTTCTGGTATTTTTGTCAATTGTTTATCCCGTCCTGTTTTGCAGTTTCAAAACTTAACCTTCAGTAGTCATGATGCCACAAAAATTGAGTATGAAAAGCGCCGGGTTATTCGCATCAATTGCTCCGAATTCAGACGGAAAGTCTCTCACTCTGAAAACCTTCCTCGCGGGTGCACAATTCAGTTCTGATGTTAAGCGGTGGCCGAGTTTGAGTCAGACAGCTGGACTCAAACCCGGCGTGCGTCTTTGCGCCGGCTCTATATGTGGCCCGGCTGAGAATAGTTTGGCCGGCCCCGCATTCTCCGGCGCGCATCAAAACGCTTTGTCAGACAGGAAGCAATTGACCGATGCGGTATTCTCGGTCGCCCTGCTACTCGGTCACGTTTCCTTTCGACGAAAATCATCTGGAAATGTCAAAGCAAGCCATTCCTCGGCAAGCAAGCGACAGGGTTGAGAAGTCGTCGTTTATCGTAGCAACCGCTGTCGGTACGCATTCTTAACACAAGCAGGAACAATGCATCCATCTGTCAAGCCAAAGTAAAAAGCAGCATTCAGAAATGTGAAGAATAAAGAGATTTTTTTTTTTGTGGCATGCTGATTTTTCAATACCATTTGAATGAGTGGGCCATCAATCACGGTGTGACGATGACTCGCTCTGATTGGATGTTAGCTAGCAACGGCAAATCAGTGGATGAGAGAAAGAAATCGACTGAGGAAGTCCAGAAACGCTAAACAACGGCAAATAAAATGGCGCCGTCTCGTAAATGAAGCTCGGCAAAACGCGGCCTTTTATTTGGACTTGATCATCCTGCTCGTGTGCTGAGCAAAGTTCTGGGTATGCCCTGACTGCAGATGCTTTGATAAACAATGACTTCTCCGTTTTGGGTGTTGGGGGGGGGGGGGGGGGTGTAACAATTCTGTGTGCGTTGAGATGTTGTGTCAAAAATACCTGGCTACGCACACACGGTTGGAATGCGCCCAACGTCCCTTGAAAATATGAATTTCCCCCAGGTGAATTGTTTGGAGGGGGGGGGGGACGAAGCGCCGATCGTCATTTACCTTTCAACAGAGTCGTCGATTGTCAAACATTTAACGTGATCATCGAGGGACCGGCTCATTATTGAGGAAAACGTCTTCCGCGTGGTTGGCTTGACTGCCTGTTCCTTCACAAGTGGCTCCTAAGCCTTCAGGCAGTCTTGTGAGACACTTCCGTTTATCCCCCCCCCCCCCCCCCCCCCCCCCCCCCCCGCAGGCCAATTATTCTCATTATTTATTCCATAAATCAAATTGAAGGGGACAAGGACAACCTCGCCCGTCACCTCCAACTGGGTCATCATTTCAGTTCAAGTTGGCGGTGCTCACTCGCTTCCTGCCACCTGAAACGACTCTGGCACCGATCGCCGTGAAAAGGTCAATAGAAAAGCGGGTGTGGCCAAAAGTGCTGCCAAGAGCAAAACCGGCTGCAGTTTTCAAAGCCACCTTTTTCCCCTTTTTTTTCCCCCCACTTTTTTTCCCTTTTGTCCATTGTGATTGCGTCACACAATGCACGGTGTTGTTTATTATGAAAATAATAGTAGTGGACTTCCTCATATTGCAACAAAGAGTATCAGCCATCTGTTCGGCCTGAGCAACCAAAACCCCCCCTGCCCCCCATTCCCCCAAAAGGCATACAGAAATGTTAACTTGAGCCAGCCACCGTTTTATTCCACCTAAAAGTCTGCCTGCTGTTATATTTTGTTGATTTTTTTTTTTCTGAGAGTCAGTGCAGGTAGTCCATCGAGTGTAGCGCAGCCTGGCGTCTTCGTGGTTGGCACGCCGGCCTCATTACAGCGGCGTCATCCCACTTGAGCAAAAATGAAGACTCTTGAAGATTGTAAATTGGCTGCGGGTGCGAAATGCGGTGCAAGTCTCGCATCGTGAGCTTTTGCCGTCTTTTCGATGGCGTCGGATCGGCGGAAGCTGCTCAGGCTGCGTCGTTGGAAATGTGTGGCATCTGCGCTGCGCTGACAGTGACTTGCATAACTGAAGCGCTTTAAAAAAAAAAAAAAAAGGGAAGCAGGCCGACTGGTTTGTGAAGCTCGTATCTGCTTGTCAGAGGTTTGCAAGGCAAATGATGGGCGGCGTGCGCAGGTGAACACTTTCACACGATGACAACTTGTCAGCTGCGTTTTTTTTTTTTTTTTTTAAAGGAGGGGGGGTGGCCGTGTTATGTCTTCCCAACTGCCTCTGCAGGTTAAAATGCACAAGTGAAAAATGCTTGGGAAAATGTTGCGGGGCTTTCTGTTCAGTGTCTCGTGCAAAGATTTGCCAGGACATGTGCTGCTGCTGCTGCGACTTGGACGCTCTCATTGGGATGTGAACACCGCGCACATACAAGCGTTGCTCATATGCGGAAGGTTTTATTTGGGAGCCTTCAGGAAGGTGGAAGGCGGAAGCCGGCGCAAAAAAAGGGAAGGATGCGGCGGTGGTGGGGGAAGACCGGAGTCACTCCTTAAGGCCTCATTGACCCGTGACATCATCGTCTGCCTTTCGCTCAAACGCGCCAAGCTAACCTGCCAATATTTCAAGCCGCGGGACAAAAGCGACCTCCCGCAACAACCGAGCATTGGAACAGGGCCGTGTGGATTTTATTTCGATTCTTGAGCCGAGTCCCGACTTTGTCCCTGGCAGATTTCTGTCGCATCGACGAGCCGCTGTGCCGGGACGAGAACCCCATGCTGAGCTTCGAGGCCATCCGCAGCATCCACAAGCAAATGGACGACGACAAGAACGGCAACGTGGACGTCGCGGAGACGGACGGGGTAGGAAGCGGCGTTTCCATTCCTCGTAACGAAATGAATTCAACTGTTGAATGAATGAATGAATTCAGTGAATGTTGGCGATATCACTTGAGCGCTTTTGCAAAATGTTACTTGATGCCACCCGTTGTCATCATGAGCTCACACGTGGTTGGTATGCACGCTCACCAGATAATCCGTCGGACTGCACGCTCTCTCTTTCAGCTCACTATTGCCCGAAAAGCCTTTCCTCTCATGCGTGACGCCATTGTATGATTGCGTTTGAGTGCCCCCGCCCGTCCCAAAACCGCGGATAACATCTTGAGTAAGGCAAAAAGGAGCCTTGCGTCATGCACTCAACTGCCAATGTGGTCATCCCGCAGTTCCTGAGGGAGGATCTGAACTACCACGACCCCAAGGCCAAGCACAACAGCTTCCACGGGGACGACCAGTTCATCAGCGTGGAGGATCTGTGGAATACCTGGAAGGGCTCGGAAGGTACCGCTCGTGCGTCACCAGACGGACGACCGTTTTGCGATGTGGGAGGGGAAACCGGAGAAAAGTTACGGAGGCGGGGACAGCACGTCAAGTCCACATGGGAAGGCCGGGCCCGGATTCGAACCCGCGCCCCCCCCCCCTGCACGGTCAGGCGGACGTGCCACCTCGTCCGTGTCCAGTATTTGTTTTGGAAATGCTCAATTTGCACACATCGCAAGTTGCCGCGCGCGTGCGCTCTCCTATTTCCACATGAGAACGTTTCCAAACTGCAGAAGTGATCATCGTTGCGTGACGCTCGCTTCACGTTAGCTTCCTGCGACAACGGTTGCAACGTTTCCCCAATGGGCTGCGTTGACTTAGACGGTCGCTGAAAATGGCCTGATCGGAATCGGAACATCCCTACTGGTGGCTGTAAAAAAAAACGTCTAGCAAAAAAACATTGGTCTGATGCGCACGTACTCGCAAAGATGCGCCGCGCAGTGAGTGCTGCGCGACTGCCACACTGCCCCCAAGTGGTTGCAGTTTGTCTCAGAAATTTTTTTCCTTGAATTTTTTTTTTCTTTGCCCTGAGCAGCAAAACAGTTTTATCATGGAAATGATGTTGGCAGAAACGGAATGGTGTGAGAACGTCCCTTTTAATGTACCCCCCCCCCCCTAAATGCATAATCTGTGGCTCACATAATCTGCCTCTTGACCTACTGATCAAGGCGCTCTCTCCGCCAGCGCGTCAAGCAAAGAGCGGCGCACTCTGCAACATCCTCCAGCCTGTCGACACACACGCTGTTGCAACCCCCCCCCCCCCCAACCCCCCTCTCGAGCGGTCGGGCTTTCATGTGGCTCGCCGTTATCTGCCTATCGCGTCTTTCGCACCCTGGCTGTCGGCCGCCTTTTCTCACACTCGTAGCGCCCTCGCGCACGTTGACTCTGCGCCAGCGGCTTCGGAGCTGGTTAGGTTACCCCCCCCCCACTGTTCCCTCCCTCGCCGCTTCACGGTTACGATACGGGATCGCTCGTTTTGGGAGACGGCCCAGATGCAAACGTTACGGGCGCGCTACGGCGCAAACGTAAACCTGCGTTCTGAGCCAACGACCAAGCGGTGCAAATTGTCTACGGCAGTGTTTCTCAGGCTCGTACCACCTAAAAAAAAAAAAGAAAAGAAAAACGTCACCAATTGTCGTCTTTGTCCAAAAGGAGCCGGGTTTTATTCCTAAAATGTCGTTGCAAACCACCGCGACTGTAAGCGGCAGTCATGAAAAAGTTCCCATTTCACTTTGCTACTCATGTCCAGCAGCTGAGCTAACTCAGCTAACTCAGCTAACCCCCCCCCCCCCCTGTCCTCAGTGTACAACTGGACGGTGGACGAGGTGGTGCAATGGCTCATCACCTACGTGGAGCTGCCGCAGTACGAGGAGGCCTTCCGCAAGATGAGCTTTAACGGCAGCGCCATGCCCAGGTGAGGCCGCCGCGTCGGGACCACGTCGGGGCCGCCGCCACCGATTCATGACGGTTTCACGCTTGCAACGCCGACTCGCAATCTTCCTCCCCCACGTGTCTGTTCTCCTTCAGGCTGGCGGTGAAGAACGCCACGCTGACGCACGCCACCCTCAAGATCCTGGACCGCAGCCACGTTCAAAAGCTGCAGCTGAAATCTCTGGACACCGTGCTGTTCGGGGCGCCCCTCAGTAAGCGGCGGCGTCACGTTTCACCTTCTGTTTTTCTTTTTTCAATGTAGCATGCGCGATTCACTTCCACTTCCTTGTTGTTAGCTTCAAAGGATCCGAGTGCAGCGGGAAAACTCCCATTTTTGTTTTTGCTTCAAAAGCACATGAAAGTTGTCAAATGCTGATCCTTGCTGAATTATTCGCTGAAGTCATGTGTTGTCACGCGTGACGACGGAGTGACTCTCGCCCATCAAAGAGGCCTCGATATATGATCTTAACATGATTCGACCGATAAGCGCTTCGGTTCTTGGATGGACGGATGATTCCTTAGGAGTCAGTTAAAAGGCGATTCGATAAGGTACGGCTCCTGTAAATGCGGCGTTTCCGTCCAAGAGCTTCATAAAAAAATGAAGACGCGTCCTGTTTATTAAGAGGCGACAACATGTTCAAGCTGAGCCGAGAGATCTTGGTTGCAAAAAAAAAATTTGGCGCGCCCCCGAGTGAAGAGGAAGTGTTAAATTCAAATGTTCAGCTGCGGCCGCACGGTTCGATATTCTAATCGCACGCGTGAGAAACCAGGAAACCTCAAGGCCGTCGTTGTGTTGGTTTTATCTGAGCACATGACCGGCCAGCGCCGTGCGCGCGCTTGGGGCCAACTTTGCTCAGATGTCGACGTGGATTTCGGCCCCCAGGAGGGCGCACAGGCGAGCGGCGTCTGGCTTTGACAGCCTCTCCAAGCGCCGGCGGCCGCCGCGACTTCCTCGGCGGCGCGGCAGCATTTTAAGACACGCGCACAATGAGGCCCGGCCGTCCTCTTCCGGACAAGCTGACGCAAGTCGGCGCGCCGAGTCGAAGCGCATCGGTTGCGTGTCACCGATTGCACAATGGCAGATGTCACGCTTGTTCCTGTGCTGACATGAACACAACCGGGCGAGCTTTTTAGCCTTCTTGATCCTCCCCGTGCAGGAGGAAATGTTGTACTTTGGGTGACGAATAGGTCGGACGTGCGCGAATGAGTGACGGGTGACTTGCAAACCTCGCCGACTTCTCATTCGAGGGACTTCCGCAAGGAACTGTCGCGCACGATAACCACTCGCGGGCAACGTTCTTACAAAACGACGAGGGGCTCTTCCGAGTTGACTTGAAAGCAGGTCGCGACTTGAACCGGGGCCTCGCCCAAATATTTGGATCGTATTACCGTGAATATTTCATCACACTGCTCAGAGGGATGTCAAGTCTTGTTTGAAAAATGTGACCAAAGAAAAATGAGCGCACAGCATTCTTGATTTTTCTGCACGTTGCAGTGAATCGACACAACCACCTGAAAGACTTCATGCTGGTGGTGTCCATCGTCATCGGAATGGGCGGCTGCTGGTTTGCGTACATCCAGAACCGCTACTCCAAGGATCACATGAAGAGGATGATGAAGGACCTGGAGGGCCTGCAGAAGGCCGAGCAGAGTCTGCACGACCTGCAACAAAAGTGAGTCCAATTTTTATTTTATTTTTTTTCGTTCCCCGGCCCTACCAGCACAGAGGGAACCTATGAACCTGCCCGTCAGTGACTCTCCAGGTCCGTCCCGTGCAGGGGTCCCAAACGTCAAAAAAGGGCCCTGGAATATTCCCCAAAAAGTCCACACTGATGCGAACGTTTAAACGACTCCACCCATTTTCTTCCGCTTGGGTCGCGTGGGAAGCCGCTTGACCGAGGGAGCCCGTACTTTCCTCTCCCCCAGCCGCTTCATCCAGCTCTTCCGGTGGGCAGCAGCACGGGGCGTTCCCATGACTGCCGGGTATTCTCTCTCTCGCCTGCGTCCTGGGTCGCCCCCGGATCACCTCACCAGGGTGGCGGCCGGGAAACATCCCGACCGGATGCCCGAGCCTCTTCATCCAGCTCTCCTCCCGGTACACTTGTCTCTCAGGAACAAGTCCGGCCGCCCTACGGAAGAACTATATCTTGACCGCTTGCATCCGGGATGTTGAATCTCCAACTCGAATAGTTTCTTGGTGATTCGAGTGACCTCATGAGTAGAATTGCCAAAAGGTTGTTTTCACGCGAATCCTTCATTTGTCGAGTCAGTGACTGTTCAAGCCTCGGTTTGTCAGTCCAGGAGGCTTGCAATCCTTCTCGTGAGTGCATCGCATTCAGTGGTCCTTAAAAACAGCCTTTTTTGGGATATATATTATATCCTCCGCCGCCGCTTCTTGTGTCGACCGCCTGGCTCGAGCGATTTCACATATTTAAACAGTCTCGCAAACCCTGCCTTGATAAGATAAAATAGTCTGCGTCGTTTCAAGCAGCGTTTCAGGGGATCGGAGCAACTATTTTTGGGGAGGCTAATACAACAAGGAATGCGGACAGTGTGCTCCCGAGCGGGCGCACCGTCTCTTCTTGTTCCTTTCAAGGAGACGCTCACACGGCGATCTCACGCGGCGATCTCACGCGGCGCTCCCCCTTTTCAACTCGCGGCGTTGATCCGGGGGACGGGATGCGCTTTGACTGGAGGCGGCGGACCGGCGAGGCCTTCTTTGCTGGTCCCGACACTAAAAATCGCACACACTGACCTACTTTTGCAATCTCGGCGCTCACATCTCCCAGGGATAGCGACCGCTAGGTGGTTATCGCAGCAGATGCATACATCGGAGTGCATCATCATACATACATGAGTAGTCAAGGCCGATGTACGACATTTGGACTTGATTTTTAAACACATTTTCAATATGCTGGGTTTTTTTTCCTTTTCATCTTCGACAGTAGACATTTGAACATTTTTTAAAATCCAATTTGTGTTTCCATTTCAATCACGTCTGCCGAGGGCCTTCAGAAGTGCTCATTGAGACGGCGCCTTAGTTTGCCTTATGGTCATAAAGAACGGTTTACAACCGTACCCGTCTGGTCGCTTTGGACCATAATGGGCGACTTCCTGTTCAATTTCCGGCGCGGGTCCTTTTCGAGTGTCCCTTTGTGATAGACATGTCCATCCAATATCATGTCACTCAGTCACAACAGGTGCTGAGGGCAATTTTTTTTTCAATCTTTGCAGGGGGAGCGACTAAGTGACCGCTGTCACTTACTAAGCCACGCCCCCTTAAAGACACACTGCTCAGGTGCAAAGTTGTTGCGCAACTCAAAGAAGCACAAAGTCGTTTTTTTGTCTTCTTCTTTTATATATATTTTTCTAGACTGGTTTTATGAACCGCATCTGCTCAACTTGGTGACTTTTGCACTAAATCTACAATTCAACCAAGGGCTTTTTACAATTCTTGACGCCAAGGCAGTGTAGCCGCCGTATGCCCACCGTTTTGTCCTGATCCCTCCTGCCAGCTGCTCCCGTTCCATACGCTCAAACCCGGGGCCACTTGATACCGCCGCGTCCCTGAAGGGAGAGACCTTGGGAGGAGGCTGGATTTCCAGGGAGCCCTTTCGAGCACCCTGCGATTCAGAGACGGAGGTGTTAAGCATGATCGTTTAACATGTGGGGGCTTTGCTGCTAATTCTGCCACATTGGTGGGGGTGGGTGGACCTCGAGTCGTGGTGCGAGCAGAGGGTGGGAAAAAAATTGTCAAGGGCGGCATCGAACGAGTCGTTAACACAACCGTTAGCATCAAGAAAGTACGGCTTCGTCTCTTGGAAAATGTCCTGCGACGTTTAGTTGGAATCGCCTCAGTGCAGCCTCCTTTTCCCGGGATCGGGATCGCCTTTCATTCCCACCCCACCCTCCCCTCGTGGAGGTGCTGCTCCTGCACGCCAAGCGACGTTATTCCTGCCGTAAAAGAATATCCCCCAAACACCTTGCGCGCTATTATGATGGGCTGGGACTCAAGTTAAGGGCTGTGCGTGACTAAGCACTGAGTAATTGAGTCATGGGTGATCAAGCCCTCCTTCTTTTGTAAAGTCATGCTCACTTCTAAAAATAGAAGTGCTCCGTGTATACACACAGACACACACACACAGGTCCGCGTGGTGGTAGTACACAAGCATTGAGCAACACACACACACACACTGTACTGTTCTATAATTGCACGCCGACAGCTGTTCTAGCCTCTGATGCCGTTTTATTGTGCGCGCCAGCCAGAGTCGGCGCTGGGCTCTGCTGATGCCAGCTATGCATACGTCGGCGCACCGGCCACAAGGTGCGGCGCACAACAGAAAGACGTTGCCCGGGGATTGCGTTTCGTGGACACGCTCAACGCAGCGGTGTTGCTTTGGGTGGTTGTGGCTCGCCTTGCTCATCTTGGAAACATTGTCTGGAACGATGTGACAAGTGTGAGCGCGAACGGTTGTTGGTCTGGCGCATGCCCTGCGGTCGGCCGGCAACGGGTTGGGGGTGAGCGCCGCCTGCTGGCGAAAGGCTCCTTCATGCTCGGGACTCGACTGAGGATGAAGCGGATCAGATAATTGGTTTCATGTGTCAATCAAGTCTTTGGGGATTTGATACATTGAGCTCATACAAGACGGAGGGCGCAATGCTGTTTGAATGATTGTGCAACTGGTGTCATTGTTCCAAGAAAGATGAAATTGTGGCGCGTGTTGGCGGCAGGCTGCAGATCGCCCAGGAGGAGCACCGCTCGGTGGAGGTGGAGAAGGTCAACCTGGAGCAGAAGCTGCGGGACGAGATCAGCACGGCCAAGCAGGAAGCCCAGCGGCTCCGGGAGCTGCGCGAGGGCACCGAGAACGAACTCAGTCGACAGAAGTACGCCGAAGAGGAGCTCGAGCAGGTATGAAAGGCGCCAGCAGCTTACGGAGCGGTATGGATGCGCGTTGATTATATTGCCCCCTGGTGGCAAAGGCGTGCACACCAGTAGGACCCACACGCTGTGTGAAAACGTGAACTCGGGATGCAACGGTTAAATTTGTTACGTGCCATCCAATGTATGACCGATTTTTCTTGATGGATTAATTTGATAGCGGATGAACGGTCGCAGCCTGTTTTCAACGAACGTGGTCTTTGATGTCCCGGGCAGGTGCGCATGGCTCTGAAGAAAGCCGAGAAGGAGCTGGAGTCGCGGAGTAGCTGGTGCCCTCCCGAATCGCTTCAGAAGTGGCTGCAGCTCACCCACGAGGTGGAGGTCCAGTACTACAACATCAAGAAGCAGAACGCCGAGCGCCAGCTCCTGGTGGCCAAAGAGGGGGTCCGTCCCACACCCGGCTCGCGGTCGCAAACGCGGCCCCCGCGCTTTGTCCGAGCGGCAGCCGCCTTTACTTTTTTCTCCCGCAGGCAGAGAAGATCAAGAAAAAGAGGAACACCCTCTTTGGGACTTTCCACGTGGCGCACAGCTCGTCCCTGGATGACGTGGACCACAAAATTTTGGCGGCAAAGTGAGTCGCAAACGCAGCAAGTCTCTCCCAAATTCATTTGAATTGCGTGGACAAAAAAGATTGACAAACTGGAGGATGTGTTGGGAAGCATCTTTCACATTCAAATCATGCCGATTTCTCCCAGAATTGCCGTAACCCAAAAAAAAAAATGCAATTCAAACGAATGAGACGTTCAACGACAAAAAAATCTTTTGCATTCCGGCCCAAATTTCAGAAAATCACCGGAAGTTCTTTTCCACTTTTCAAAATCTTTCTCCTCCACCACTTAAATCATCTTCAAATGAATTTGAAAAGACAATGTTCTTTAGCAGTGAGTGAGAAGATTCAGACATTTGTATCGGGTGACTGACTGGGTGTTTTGTCCCCCCCCACCCTTCGCAACCCAGACAAGCGCTGGGCGAGGTGACGGCCGCCCTGCGCGAGCGCCTCCACCGCTGGCAGCAGATCGAGCTGCTGACCGGCTTCACGGTGGTCAACAACCCGGGCCTGCCGTCGCTGGCGTCGGCCCTCAACCTGGACCCCGGCTTCGTGGGGGGGCGCGCCACGCCGCAGCACTTCCTCGTGTCCGACGACATGGACGACCTGGACGAGGACATCCTGCCCGCCGTGCTGCAATGTAAGAGCTCGTCCGAGTCGCTGGGCTCGTCGGCCGCGAGTAGCAAGCGATCCCTTAAGCGCCCCAAGATCCTGCTGGGGAAATCTAGACATCAGAACTCGTGAGGGTGGCGGGGGGGGCTTGCCCTTTGACATCCTGCAACGGATGTCGTTCGTCTCAGTTTGCGTCATTGTCATTGTTCCGTGAGCCACAACCCCCCCCGAACGCATCTGTGTGTCCGCGATGGTGACCGGGGCTCTTTTTTTTTTTTTCCTGTAAAAAAGAAAACAAATCTTGGACTTGGACTTCTCAATAAGAAAGTTTTTGTGCTGTACATTTCGTCAGTGATGTGTGTTCATTTGTCTTGGATTTTTAAGGAGTGACTTTGTAAGCACAGCCCAGGCTTTCCGTGAGTCTGGTTTGGTTGTGTGGGGACGCCGTCTGTGTTTTATTTGTACTTTTTCCTCGCTTCTTGCAAACGATTTTCTGTTGGGGCGATACGTGCGCCTTACTTTGGCGCAGCGTAGCGCCGCACTGGCACTTTTGCCCAAAGGGCCCAGTCGGCGGCCGGGGATACTTTTTGTCTTCCTCAACCGTCTCTTGAGCGGTTCTTAGTCCGACGTCGACGCTGCGTCCGCACGCGTGTCCGCTCCCGGGGCCACGCAAGATGAGCCGGAGGGAATATGTCTGGCGGCTGGCCTGGGGAAGAGCCGAGCCACGTCGCTGGGAAAGTCTGGGCTTGCCTTGCGAGGCCGCCCGGGAGAACCTGAAGATGGACCGACAGATTCTTGAAACCTGCAGCGCAGTCCAGGCGCTCCAGAGCACCTCAACTTTTTGTTGTTTTGACGGCCTTAATCCCAAATGGATTTGCCTGATCCTCGCCCACTCACAAAATTCGCACACACACACACACACACACACATTAAGACTAATAATCGAAGCCCCTTTTAGTTGTGTTTGTTGCGGACACACAGAGAGGAATTGACTTGGCTTCAAGAGTAAGTCTTCTCATCGGCGTTAATTGCACTTGCCTCTCTCACTCCCTTCCCTCTTCACATCCGCATCACCGCCACCCTTTTTCTACCCCGCCGACTCCTTTTGGTCAACTTGCAGATGGCGCTCGGCTTTTGGAGCGGCGAGCCAGTGACCTGTGGTCCCGAGGCTCGGATTGTCAGCCCATGTGGAAAAATCTTGGTTGGCTTTTACTCGATTTGACCCCCCCCCCCAACGCCCCTCCGACCACCCCGAGTAGAAATCAAAGCCACCTCTGACCCAACGTGACAAATCACTGGCTCCCATCTTAATGACGGTCACCTTGCTTTTAACCCCGTCGCCACCCAGCTTTTGCTTTTCATCATCATCATCTTGATCCCGCCTGGGAAAGCCGCCATTTCACCGCCTTTGCCTCATGTCACTTTTCTGTACTAAAACGACACCGACTGAGTCGCAAAATTGTTGCGTTTCTCATCCAAAAGGCGGAAAATGTCGGCTTTGACAGGCTAAAATCATCACGTTGCTATCCGTCACCTCGATGTTGCAAGACGCTGAACCCTCGTGTGCTCGCAACTTGTGTATTGGCTTGCGTTTTATGGGGAACCATCCCCCAGCTTGCCGTTTTCAGCCATGTCCGATGTAGAAATAGTGCTTTGGCGCCAACAACTGGCATCTGGGTGCCAAGCGATGACTTCCGACGGAGGCACTAGCCTCATTTTGTCAGGCTACCCCGTCTCTCATCGATGAAAAAATGCGTTGCTGCCAGCTTGTGGCATCGATCAACCTGTCGGGGTGGGCGGCCAATCAAAATGGTGGCCCTTGGCGATTCCCGCCCACGCATCACGCACGGGGGTTCACTGTCGCGGCACTTGGCTCCCGATTCCCTTTTCCTCCGCACGTAAGGAGAAAAGACACCACGACTGTTGGGATTTGATGAATGACTCCGTGTTTGTGTTGCCCTTGTTTGGGGGGGACGTCGCCGTGAAGATAAATTCAAGATCATCGTCGTACATATTTGTCACCATATCGGTGGTGTAGTCATGTTTGTATCAACTGACACACACATGTGTGTGTTAAAAGTCGTGGATGTATAATATGGCTGCTTACCGAGCTCGTAGGGGAGCATCTTTATTAAGTGCATTCTACTGTCTCCTGGTGGCCAAGGTGTGGCATTGACTTCTGAAAACTTTATAACTTTTTTATTTTATTTTTTTAAACTCTGGCATGGTCATAAAAGCCATCCCTTCCATCTATTATTTGAACCGGTTTATCCTCACGGGGGTCTAGGGTGCCCTGCAGCCCATCCCAGCGTTGGGGTGGGCAGGAGGGTGGGGTGCACCCTCAACTGCTTGCCAGCCAATCGCAGCGCGCACATTGACGAACAACCACCCGCGCTCACACTCGCACTCACACCTCGGGACAATTGGTGTGTTCCACATTCCATACCGGAGCACCCGGAGAAAACCCACTCAGGCAGGGGGAGAACATGCAAACTCCACGCGGGAAGGTCTGATCTGGAATCGAACCCCGCACTTTGACGCGCGAACCAGTCATAAAATCCCTCAAAGCAAATACGGAGTCCATTCAAGTTTGTTTGGAACCGAATCCCAGTCAGTTGTGCGTGTGTTTCCGCCGATTGCGGGCACCGGGCGCGACGCTTTCCGAGCGGCGAGTAACGTGCTTGTCGCTTTGTGCCCACAGCTCCCAGCATGATGTCCCTGCGCCAGCGCCACATTGACCCCCACCTGGCTTTGAGCTCGCAGAGGTTGGTAGAGGGTTCCCCGTCTGAGGGCCAGCAGGGGGAGGGAGCCTCGCACCCAGGTCCCCCCCGTCCTCGGCCCGCCTTCCGAGAGTCCCGGAGCCAGTCTTTCGGGCACCTGGAGAGTCTGTGTCTGCCCCCGCTGTCCTCCGCCGTGTCCCACCCCGCCATCATCTGTAGCTCGGGCGCCGCTGCGCATTCCTCCTCCTCCGTCGCCGCTCATTCCTCGCACCTTCATCAGCCTTCTTTCCAGCCCATGGACCCGATTCCCGACCTCACTTTCTCCGACGACTCGGAAGCGCACTCGGCGCGTCGCGACAGCTTCGGGTATCCGTCGCCCGCGTGGCATGCGCGTGTGGACGCTCGGCACCCGCGCTCACAAACGCGTGCGATGGAACCTCCCGTGTCCGAGCAAGCCCGACGTCAATTTTGGCAAATATGGAGTTGGAAACAAAAAAACTAAGTAAAGAAACCTCATTTTCAGAAGACGTCCGCTCCTTTGGCCAAATACGATCAATCCATTTGATAAACCACTTGAGGAGGTTCCACTGCACACAACGGCGTGACTCAAGTGGGCTTTTGCATCCGTGTGACGTGGCTTTAGCTTAGCACAGTCTCCCCTTTGCTTGAAAACTAACACGTTTGGCGTCGCCATGTGTCCTGGCCCCCTCCCGCAGCGTCGCCAACGTCGCAGCCGCTCACCTTGCTTCGCTCTGATCTCGCGTTTCCGCCCGCAGGGACCTGAATCGCTCCGACTCGGACTCGTCGCTGTCCCTGTCGGCGTTTTCCTCCAAAGGCCTCCTGATGAAGCCCGTCTCGCTGATGCACGGCTTGCCCAACGGCGGCGCCCGGCACCACGAGGGCGGCGCCGGCGCCGAGCACCTGCCCGACAGCCCCGTCCTCATGCGGAGGGCGCAGCAGCAGCAGCAGCAGCAGGAGTGGGCGGCGGCGTCGGGCGAGGCCCACAGCCCCGCCGAGTCAACCCGCTCGCTCAGTTCCACCGAGCCGGATACCCCCTCGCCCACCTGGGCCAAGGGCGGCGCCACCCGCATCCCGCAGCTGGCGGCCAAGAAGAGCCCGCTGGAGGAGGACAGCGGCTCCACGGGCGAGGATACGGATTCCGCGGCCGCACGCAAGAAACACACCTTCAAGATCTTCAAGAAGCAGAAGAAATGAGCCCCCCCCCACCCCCCTTTCCTCCCCCTGTGTGTCTTCTTTTAATTTTCCTGCGCTGCTTGTTCCAACCTTCTGGACTGTGGGAGCAAGCAGGCGCTTATTGTACTCACAAAAAAGTTTGCCTTCTGCGGCTGTTGGCTGAAATTCCACCACGTTATCCTTTCTAAAAAAACATGGAATGAGCACTTTAAATATCCATAAGGCAAAAATACCCCCCGCCCCACAAAAAAAAAAAAAATGGTGGATATTTTTAAGTGAAACTTGTCTGCCAATCATAGAAGGGGCTTCCCTGAGAGGGCTGAGGAATAACCACCTCAAATTTGAGGGGTCTTTTTCCGACAGCAGTGACCGAAGGCGATGGCACCCAAAAAAACAAAAAAATAAACAACCCAACATTCCTCCTAAAGGCCATTTTTTGCCACCAAAAAAAGTGCAATTTCTACACAAGGCTTCAGCTGATTTGAAGAATCGTTGCCGCGTTGTATTTGGTTTCAAGTGACCTTTCCTACCAAGCTTTTCATTTTGGGGGAAATCCCGTCATGTCGTGTGCGTCGATCCAGAAATGTCAGCCGACAGCCGCGTATTTCCGACTTGCCGTGAGTCGTGCGAGTGTGCATTTGTGTGTGTTTTGGGGGGTGATGCATTGTCAGAGTTATTTATTCTATGCCACTCTCAAAGGGAAACAACCATTTTTTTTTCCCGTGCATGTATTTGGTTTGAGTGCTGACAATCCCCCCCCCTCCACTCATTTTATCATAGACTCATCGATGACTCAAAAGGGGACATCGAGTGCGAGCGATACTTTTTGGGGGGTTTTTTGTGGCCTTGTAACCCAGACAAAACGACCCTGCGGTATTGAAAGTGGGTCTGCCAGCGGTTCTTTATTTTCTGTGCATGGCTCTCATTTGAAGCAACTATTTATTTGAACAGACGCCTTGTGTCCTAAGGAGAAAAAAAATGTTACCAAAAAGAGACAGTCGTAACGTTCGAGGTCCTCAAACACAAAAATATTTTTTTTAGCTTCCCGGGAACATTTGTAAGATAATGTTAAATCTCAACATTTGTTTTTTTTTTCTCCATGATCGGGCACGGCAACAGAGTTTGAGAGTTATTTTGAAGCTTCACCGTGAAAAAGTGGATGCGAGGGGCCATTCGTTGTGGCTTGCAGCTTTAATTTCTCCATTTTTTGGGGGGGTGTCGTATATGGTGTGTAGTAGATCACGGATGTGTCGTGGGTGCTGGAAAAGGGCTAAAAAAAAAAAAAAACACGCCACCCCAATCCTGAAGCAGAAAGACCAAGGTCCTCACATCAAAGTGCCAAATCGCCGTTTGCTGGCCCGCATGATGTTCGGTCGGAGCGTGTTCCGCAAGCAACAAATCTTTTGTCTGGTATTGTTTACATTTGTCAAGGGGTCTCGCGGAACTATGCATCTGTACTTTCAGCTTTTTATCAACCAAACAAACATAAAAGGCAGTCGGCTGAATTGTCAAGATGTGGTTTGGTGACAATTTTACCAATGGCTGCTTTTGCGTTCTTGGCAAATTTGCTCCATGTTTTTACACGCCAGCTGTACTGAATGTTTTTGTTGATGCATGTCAAAAGTGCTGCCCCCCGCCCAGACCGCCAATCGCCCTGTTCGAACTTCTGACCTTTCAACTTTTTAGCTTCTATTTATGACATCCCCACCGTATAGTTGTACAGAGACAACTTTTTTTTGCATCTTCTGTGATGGTCTTTTATGGCACTCTTGCATGAAAGCAATAAAACTATTTTAAACAAAGAATTGCGGGACCATTTGTTGTCTGTGCTGCTTCATATAGAGCCCTTGGGCGTTGTCTTACTACCTGCTTAGCTTTAGATTTCAGACGTGCAAAGAAATTAGACGTCGTCATGCGAATGCTGCGAGCTATGAAACTCCAAAACGAGTCCTACTGCGGCCCTGCCCAGAAGTCATTCATGTCAGAGACAGCCGAGGTTGGGGTTCACGTTTGAAGGGGTGCCCGCCCTGCTCTGCAAACAAAAGATAAATTAAGTTTTCTGAATCTGAAAATGTCGACAAGAAACAAAGACGCTCCGATTCGCAACGACGCAAAGAGAACAGCAGAGGGCAGTGTTTCATCAAGTTCTCCCGACCGACAACTTGGATCAAAACACAATTTGTCGGTGCGTGTTTTACGCACAAGATTCGGCCCCCACCCCCGTGTAAGGAGTCATAAGAGCCTCACCTCAACATGGCAAAGTTTTAATATCTGATCGTTCAACTCCTGAGCTTTTCTTTGTGACACCCGTGCCGTATTTTCGACAGACACAACTCTGTATCTTCTGTGATGGCTTTTTTGAAAGTGTTGCATGAAAGCGTTTGGATGCTTTTTCGAAATTGGCTCAATTACTTTACATTTTACAATTATTTTAGCAAAAAAAAAACATTTGCTTTTGCGGGTCACATAAAATGATGTGGCGGACCGGATCTGGCCCTCGGGCCTTGAGTTTGACACCTGTGCTCTAATTTGAAACCCAAACCCTGGCTGAAATCCTCATCCCATGTCTTTCAACCGCCCAAAGTTCGACATCCAGCAAGTGAGGTTCCCAAGTGGGACAGCGAGACAAACGACCCGAGAGACGCGCGCCGCTTGATGAAGCGCGATCTATTTTGGTCCCGTGCATTTGTCTTTGCGGATAATTTGCTGACAGCGGCGCAAAGCGCCATGTGAAAATTGCCGTCCTATGCGTTATGTTACATCACATCGCGCGGCGGCTTGAAAAAGAACATCGGGTGCTTTGCTGGAAGTGGAACACAAGCAGCCTTCTGGATTCTGCTGATTCGAGCCAGACATGAGCACAAGCGTTTGGTAATATGTTGAAAGGGAATAAAATTTGGATCGAGGGCTAGCATTTTGGTTGCAGGACACGTTCAAAACAAAGCGTAACCCCACACCTGTCTTGACACCTACTTTGAAACCCTCCAACAATCAAGCTTGTCTACGATCCTAACACTTGACGATGAAACCCTAGTCCAGATTTGAAAGTCTAATTTGAAACCATAACCCGAAACCCTAAACATGGCTTGACATCCAAAGCCTAACTTGCAAATTTAAAACCACAAACTTCAGGCAGCCTGAAAAAAGCACATTTAAAAGACCCAAATTGTTTTTGTAACCCCAATCCAAATTTGACACCCTCATTTAGGTTTGAAACATTCGTCGGCGCAAGGGTGTGATCGCCACCGCGGTGACAAAGCCGTCTTTCCTCAAAGTGACTTCTGAGAGAGAGTGGATGAGGGATGAATCTCCCCACTGAAATTCGTCAGCGTCTCATCAAGGCTCGCGTCGTGCTCCGAAGACGAATGTTGATGCGGGGCCGTGCATCACCGCCTGTCAATGGTGGGCTGTGGGGGAAGTCAAGTAACCGAGAACAGATAATTAATGGGCTGAAGTCGGTTTTTTTTCCTTCACGTATCTGCACTTGAGTATTTATTTGCTGACGTCCTTGGACTTTTGCTCCTGAAACATGTAGTACCGGTGAAAACCGCAGGGTGGCAGGCATTGCTCCCCAGCGCCGCCAAACCCGCGGCTGTAATCGTGAAGAAAATCGTCGTCTCATGGCCTCCACAACGCCGATCTCCGAAGTACACGAAGTAGAAACGCCCATCCGTTGAAAGTCGGTTTACAGTGCTCTGGTGTGCTCCAAAAACATGGACATATTCAACTCCAAGTCGAGCTGCTGAATAATTGTCACCCCATTCCATCGTTTACTTTGTTGCCCATCCCTGAAGTGGAAGGTAAGATAGATCAGCAAAACGGCGTTTTTTCACTGAGACGTGATCCAGCTTGTTTGTGGACTTGAGGAAGATTCTGAATATGTGTGACTTGAATTTCATGACACCCTGAATGTGAATGTCACAATGAACACAGACCAGTCGGAATCGGCAGCAAATTGTTGTTTCCCCCTTTCAAATAATCTAATCATTTATCGCAAATTATTTCACGGACCCCCGCGGCTCACATATCCCATAAGTTTAAGAAGCACTGATTTATATCCGCCCGCTGGCCGACGGTGCCTCCATTTGTCTTCCTCGACCTTTTCGCGCACGTACACACCCCGAAGAAAAATGTCCGCAACGCTAACACGAGGCTTCTTTGATTGATCATCCCAAATCGCGCCGTAGAGATGAAGTGCAATTAAATGCGTCAAGAATGCAAATATTCTCCGATTGGGTATCGTAGTCAATAATGATGAATTCTCGAAGAAAATAGTCGCAGTTGTGAAGACGACGCGAGACCGGCGAACGCAACGGGAAGAAGTCGAAGAAGATGACGACGATTAGGAGTAGGAGGTAGCCGGGAGCCGTCGGGAGTTATGTCTGAATACAAATTTGATAAGAATATGTCTTTAGAATAGAACTTTTGATTCTTACAGCCAATGTCTCCAAAGTCAAAATGCCAGCTCTGATTTTACGTTTTCAATGAGACCAAAAACACAAAACAAAACTGTAATTTGACCTGAAATCTTAACCGTTATCCGAAATGCTAATTCTGGCTTGGTGAAAGTTGGTGCCATAACCCGAACTTCAAATCCTACCCAACTCTAACTCTAACTGCAGTCTTGAAATCCTAATTTGAAAAGCGATTTGTCAGGTTCGGGAACGAACCGAATCATGTTTTGGATCCCAAAAATGTGAATAGCAAATATTATTAGATATTATTATTATTAATAATAATATTTATGATCAAGAACGCAAAACCAACTCAGTCCAAAGAGAAGTCGCAAAGCCCAACGCTGTCCGGAAGCCCTCCCAAACATTGTCGAGGGAACTCGAACGTCCGGAGCCAGTTGAGTGTTGTGACTGTTCTTCTGTCCTTTCTCCATCGGGGGGCGCTGCTCCCCATGTCTTCTCAAGCATTGTTCCTCCACGCCCTCCTCACACTCCACTTCTCTCCCCATCCTTTGTTTCACTTTCCCCCTCCAAAGGTGGCATGCTGTGTCTTTTTCCACACTCTGTGTTTTATTATTATTATTATATTTTGCTCCAACCCGTCAATGGCTCACGAGCTCGTCTATTGTTTGAGAGCCCGGGGCGCGAAATGTGTTTTGTCCTCAAAACAACGAGCCCATTGACACCCGTTCAGTGGATTTGGCAGCGGATTTTTTTTTTCGTTTCGCGCCTTTCCACCATTTTCTCTCTTGAAGAGCCGTCTCCCGTCGTGACGCCAGCGCGCGTCGAAAGAATCGCTCGTCCGTGTGCTCCGGGCGTGGTCTCGAGTCGTTTTGAGTCGCATCAAACGCTTGAAAACGCTGCGTGAGGCTGACAGACGAGTCGTCACCGACCTTTTTGTGTGACGTCACACTAGGGCTGCGGGATGATGAGGGCGATTTGTTTGTCAACCCCCCCCCCCCCCCCCCCCCCCCGCCTTAAGTTGCCTTCTGAACACGCAGAGCAATCTCTTGACGCAACATACAGTTTTGGCCGCCGATTTTCAGTTTTTTTCAGATTTTCAGAAACTGATCATGCGGCGGTGCTCTGCGAATGCTTTCCAGAACTGCGGAAAAAAACGTTGTGAAAACAAGTGTAGCCATGAAATTCCCCCCCAAAAAATTTCACATTGTGTGTAAGCCGCTTTAATAAATATATAAAGTTGAAAATGGTCATTGTTTGCGGACTAAGTCTTGGCTTCAGAACAGGCGACAGTAAACACTATCAGCGGCGAACCAGAACCTCCCGAGCCCGTCGCAATCTGTTACGAGCCGCCGCCAAGAATGTCAGCCCCCCACCCCTCCCCGCCCCGCCCTCAGCCCCCATTAGGCTTTGGCATTCCATGAAATAAACGTCTAATTAAACAATGAGGCACTCCGCTTCCCCTCGCTGTCCTGTTGACTTTGTCACAGCGCTCATCCTCTCTCTCGCCGTGGCCTGACGTGACGACCGCGTCCGGGGAAGAAGGGCCGCCATTCGCGTCCTCGTATCTCCGAGAGCCAAAGCAAAGCTCTGTCTGATGACTTTTGGTTTGAAAATCCGTTGACGTTCCGGTGGCCACGCGCTTCTCTTCAAAGTCAAGTCCCGAAGCCGCTTTTGCATACCTATACTCCGCCATACTGAGTACCAACACCTCGAGTCCTCTCACTTCAACACGAGGCCCAAAAAATTGTGACGAACGACCCGTGTTTCTGAAGCAGGCGATCGTGTTTCTGAAGCAGGGGATCGTTTTTCTGATGCAGGCGATCGTGTTGTGCCAACTACGGCGGCGCGTGGTTTCAAGTTTGGGTTTCCGGCCTGGGTTGGAGTTTCAAACTGGGCTGATCTTGGATCACGTTTTGAGAAAGAAAGCCCGAATGTATGAGAAAACAAAAATGTATATAATAAATAACTTTTTGTCCCCCAAAAAGTAAAATTTTTGAGAAAAACGAGGAAAATTTGAACAAATTTTCCATAATAAGTTGAGAACAAAAATTGAAGAGGAATTTTGAGAATATTTTTTTTTCTCAGAAGTTGGGCAGGGTTTTTTTTTTCGCCCATGAAAAAAAAAATACCTTTTCATTTTCCCCCCCCAAGAAAAACAAGAAACTACATGTATGTTTTCAAGAATTTAAAAAAAAATGTATAAAATTGCATATTTCTGCGGGATGAAAGTTTCTGTTTCAAGAAATTCCGATGCTGTATAAAATGGTTGAGGAAAAAAAAAATCAGCTGATTGTTGTGTTGAACAACTCCATCTTGCCTGTGCGCAACAAAAAAACAGGATTTTAAAAACAGATCTGGGTTGCTACAAAAAATAAAAATCTTTGAATCAAACCAAACCCTTGTCGCTGATCATTCGCGACTGCTGTTGAGAAACGCCCCTCCGTGCATCCCACGAAACCCGCTGCAGCTCTGCTTACCTTTTGGCTTGAGCATGATTGTGCGTCCGCCTCTATGTTTTCCATCCACACATTTTCAAAAATATGTTTTCGTGATAAGAAAGAACAAAAACCGCGTTTTCCCTTTCATATAACGTCTTGGCATGCGTGATATGAATATCCTTGGGGGGGGGAGACTTGATATTACATTTTTCATATGGGCTCCAGTGGAACAAACACAACTTATTAACTTTGTCCCATGTTTAATGTATTACACTTTCAACATTAAGAGCGCAAGATTATTTGACGTGAGAGTTTAATATCAGCGCGAGCGAGATGCCGAGCGTCTGCGATTGGGACTAAAGGCCTGGCGTGAGAGAAATTGCAAAGGTCTATTGGAATCTCCCCAGGAAAACGCTCGCCATGGTAAAGAATCAAAGGGCCGCTTTACCTACAGGCCATTTGCAATCGCCCCCAATAAGCAGAGAGTGACAGGCCCGACCTTGGGCTATTTGTAATTTTATGCCCCCCCCCCCCACCCCACCGACTACATTATTAATCCCCAAGGGGAATGATGACTCTGCCACATGAAAGTACAAACCGAACGTGGACTGAGGCTGACCTGTTCGCAATGCGGAAATTTGCAGCCAAGACCGCCGCCGTCACAATTTCAGGCCAAAAATCGAGTTTAAAAAACAAGGCTTAGTTTTCCAAACGATATTTGGTTTAGAAACGGCGTCTGCTTTTCAAATTTTGCTTTTAATATTAACCTCATTCCAAGCGTGGTGTGGTCAAAACGTGCGCATAGCTGGTGTTTTCTTTCCTTAGGTGAGGGGTGTTTGCGCCGTTGTGGCAGTGAACACAGCCGACTGACTTCCGAGCCAAAGAATGTGGCTCCACTCATTCCCTTCCAATTCAGTGCAGGAGAAGCGCCCACATAGGACAAGGTCCGTTTCTTTGGCATTGCGGAACCGGACCTGAAAGATGGAAGCATGGCAAAGTACACCGACAAGAAGTGCTGGCAGACCTCCACTTTTGGCTGAAGTTGACCAGGAGACGGCATTCCACGCCGATCGTTTGTGTCCATGTGTGAGAATTGTGTTCAAACAACTGCGACTAGATTTTAGCTAGTCCAAGGTCTCGTCTCCTTTCCGTCACCAAATTTCAATGTCGAGTTTCAAGCCCGGGGTTTCAAATCTGTCTTGAAAAGTGCCGGTCATCAGAAGCTAACGTCGTTGGCCAACTCACAAAAGTGAACGAGACTCTGCCCACCATGAGGGAAACGTAGCCATTGCTCTACCAAGCCACTTTGTCCACTTTTCGACAGACGGCCGTCCTCTCCGGCTCACTTCATGATTGTTTTTGGCCGAGGCACTCCACCCCCCCACCCCCCTCTAGTGCCGACGTTGATGTGGAAGGACGTTTCAATTGAACGCCGTCTCCCTCGTCCACAATTTGCCTTTCCGACGGTGACAACTTTAATCAGGGGAAATTGAAGTTGGAAATGTCACGTCAGCTGCTCCATTAAATCGCTGTCAGCGGCAATAATAGATATGATCATGTCTAGAGAGTGCGAGCTGAGGGGGTGGAGTCACAAATTTTCGTAAGCCAAGATACCTGGATTTGGCGGACCCTTACAGTCAACTGCTGCTATTATTATCCATCCATTTTTCAAACCGCTTAATCCCCACTAGGGTCGCGGGGGGTGCTGGAGCCTATCCCAGCCGTCTTCGGGCAGTAGGCGGGGGACACCCTGAATCGGTTGCCAGCCAATCGCAGGGCACACAGACACGAACAACCATCCACGCTCACATTCACACCTAGGGACAATTTAGAGCGTCCAATCAGCCTGCCATGCATGTTTTTGGAATGCGGGAGGAAACCGGAGCACCCGGAGAAAACCCACGCAGAACATGCAAACTACACACAGGGAGGCCGGAGCTGGAATCGAACCCGGTACCTCCGCACTGTGAAGCCGACGCGCTAACCACTGGACTACCGGGCCGCCCCGCTATTATTATCACCGTCATTATTATTATTATTATTATTATTATTATTGTTATTGTTACAAGGGCAGAGACTGGTCCCCATCCGTCCGTCCATCCATCCATCCTTTTCCTCATCCGCTTTTTTCGTGCGGCCGAGATAATCCGGGAGGGTGGTGACCAAACCGGATTGTTCTGGGAGCGGCTGCCTAATCAGACCTCTCAGCTGTAATTAAAAAAAAAAAAAAAAAAAGTATTTTTTTTTTCTACAAACGTTTTTCTACAGACATCAATTTCAACTTTAATGACGAAATCCGAGTTGGGCGGAAATTGACGTTGCCAGAGTAACGGATCCCTCCCACGTTGGCGTTGACGTCCCAAAAAGCCAGATTGGCAGGCATCTGAAGCGGCGGGATGACGGCCCCCCCCCGTCCTCGTGCCCTCCGCCGTTTGTCGCTCATTAAAGCCGCTTAGCGCGAGAGGGCCCGACCGCGGCTGGACCCGCGTAGCCATATGCCGACGTCCTTCTGCCACACCACCATCCCGATCACCATCGACACCGACCGCCACCCTTGTTTGACACGAGCCGTGCCGGTGCCAGATGAGCTCTCGTTTGACGAGCCCCCCCCCCAGTTCACCTGTCAGCCCGAGTTCCTCTTCGGCTTCTAAAACAACGCTGACACCTCCGGCGTCCCTCCTCGCCCGTCACTCTTTTCTCCTCCGCGTCACCTTCCTCCAGCTCTCGGCGCTAAGGAGTTCGCCTCGAGCCGCTGCGCTCCGTTCTGCCTGCTGAAATTCCCTCTCGAGTTCTCGTACAGCTGCCGCCTTGGCGCCCGTGACGGGGCTCGATTTGGATAGACAAAAATAAAGGCAAACTACTCCCCTGAAGATGGGACAAAATGGAGTCACGCGGCTCATGACAGCTTTTACTCGGCGAATCGGTGGGGGATGTCGCGTCACATCGGCTCAAATGTTTTGATTTCAACTTCACACGGTTTCTTCTTGATTTTGTTGAAAAATAACTCGACCCGAGTGATCGAAATGCGAGCAGAGTTAGCGCAGCTTGGCCGCGTCAACATTAGCATTAGCAACCCGTATTGTTTTGTGTTTTTTTGTTATGGTAAAGTGTCCTTGGGTGTCTTGAAAGGCGCTTATAAATAAAATGTATTATTATTATTATGGGCGGCCCGGTAGCCCAGTGGCTAGCACGTCGGCTTCACAGTGCAGAGGTACCGGGTTCGATTCCAGCTCCGGCCTCCCTGTGTGGAGTTTGCATGTTCTCCCCGGGCCTGCGTGGGTTTTCTCCGGGTGCTCCGGTTTCCTCCCACATTCCAAAATCACGCGTGGCTGGCTGATTGGACGCTCTAAATTGTCCTATAGGTGTGAATGTGAGCGTGGATGGTTGTTCGTCTATGTGTGCTCTGCGATTGGCTGGCAACCGATTCAGGGTGTCCCCCGCCTACTGCCCGGAGACGGCTGGGATGGGCTCCAGCACCCCCCGCGACCCTAGTGAGGATCAAGCGGTACGGAAGATGAATGAATGAATGAATGAATATTATTATTATTATTATTAGCGGCTTCGTCGCTAATCACGAGCCGGCAGCCCCATCGTGTCGTCTTTCAATCAAGTAGCAATGAAGCTAACACCGTACGTAGGATCGGAACGTTTCATCGGTCATAAAATGATCCTTGTTGACAGCCCCTGTCCTTTAAAACTGGCAACCCCCCCACCCCCCCCAAAAAAACATTTGCTGCTCTGCCAACAGCTCAACTGGTCTGTAACACAAAACAGGTTGGGGGCTAGCGAGCTACGCTACTGTACGTCTGTGTGTGTGTGTCAAAACAACTCGCTGAATTCATGGCCGCAGCGTTTCGTTGCGAAATTCGTGCGGCAACGCATCTGTCAAGGTTTCCGCACGCGTCACTTGAGCGCACGCACGCAATTGGTTTGCTCTCGGGCTTTCTTTGACATTTTCGTCTTCTTGCCTCGCCATTAATTATCCTCGCGCCGCTACGTGAACTTTTGAACATCCGCGTTGAATGTTGTTGATGAACGACATGTCCGGATGTCGCTTGGGGGTGTTGGTGTGATGGTTCATTCATCGAAATAAGGCCCGAAAAGCTGGCCTGATTAATGATGATGACGCCATGTTTGGAGAGAAAATGAAAAGGCACTCGGCCGACAACGCGCTCCAGCGGTCGGATCAAAGAAGAGCGCGGCGTGCACGCTCGCCAGATTATGTATTTGCGGTCGGCTGGCAAATGTTCCCCCCACCTTGATAAATTGGAGCTCGTTGGCTGTCGAAGCAGCTTTGGGGTGCGTCGGTGCGTCGCACTTGCGTTATTTTGCCTCGTAACTTTCAGTAAAGTTTTGAGGATTTCATGTCGGGAACTTCTTGCGACCAAGGAGCACGTCTGGCGAGCAATGCAAAAATAATCAGTATGAATGATATTTATGCGTCGTATTTTGTCGATGACATTTTGTGGAAACCAACAAAAACGCTTCTTTTTAGGAAAGAACAACAATAACAGTTTGTCATTTTTCGGGAAATGAACAATGTCGATCGATAATTGACGGCTATTTACATTTATTCAGTTGTTAATTTTTAATTGAAAAAATTTAATTTAATTTTTAATAAAAATTTTTAATGGGTCATTTCCAAATGACAATTTCGTCGTGAAAACGTTTTACATATTGTTAGAAAATGAGCAACTATTAATTCGGATTCAGGTATGACTTTGGTCCGTAAACTCCGTCAGACAATCGGCAAAAAAATGTTGTTTTTTTCCAAAGTAAAAACAAATGTTGCAAATGGATGCAAAAAAAAGCAACTCTTGAAATGGAAGGAATTTATTGTTGAGAGGCACAAATTCTGAGGATTTGGAAAACGTTAAGTTGAAAGTTTGTTCAACGATTGTTCAATGACCATCGCCGATTATCAATCAATGAACTCATCATTTTGTACCTGGCAAGGCTTCTTTTCTGTCGTTTCATACTCGAGGTTCCTCAGCGCTTCACTTGAGTATCGGTCAAAGAATCGTTCAATCGATCGATTCTTTCGATTAATCATAATTCGAATCGATTAATCGTGATTATCGTTTTGATGGTAATCTTCGAAAGCTAAAAAAAATTATTATTCTGAACAACGTCGGGCTGTAACGGATCGGGCTCCACTTTGGACAGGACGGGAAACTCTGAGCTGATCCCCCTCCGCTCTTCCTGCCTGATCTTGGATTTGCCGGTTTGTAGCCTGCCGTGAATGCGAACGGAGCGGCCATTTTTTTTCCCGCCGGCGATCCCAAAGGTGCCGGCTCGTCCGAGTGGCCTCGTGTCCCCGTATAACGAGCCGGCGGAGATTGAGTGGCCGGCGGCGGGTTGTTTGAAATGACGGAGTGCTGGAAATGCAGGGGCCGCGTACGCCCCCCCCCACCCCAGGCTTGGCCATTTGCAGCTCAGCGGCACGGGGGTGAGCGCCATTTGGAAGATTGACAGCACGATCGCCGACATCTTAATCACGTCGGCCCAGCCCCTTAATCAGGGCGAGTAGGACTGTTCAACGTAATGCGGCAGTCCATCAGCGCGCCCGCCATCATTCCCGTTAATAATTTGGCTCACCTTCAAAGAACGCTCGCTGGCGGAACAGGCGGGAGGGCGGACGAACGCCGCCTTTTTTTTCTTTGCGATAACTTTCATGTGACATCTCGGCGGGATGACTGCACCGCGCTTCTTTTTGGAGTCTGCCAGTCTTCGCTCAACCGTCGATCCGAAATTCCCAACTGGAGCTCGTAGGAGGGAGCACGTAACTCCTGCTTTCCTTGACTGGCTCCCTCCACGTTTAAGATTAAGATATCCTTTATTTGTCCCGCATTGGGGAAATTACAATCAGAATTCATGTTTAGTTTTTTTTTTCTTTTTTGGCTATTAATCATATAATCATTAATATTAATTAATGGCTATTAAACGAGCTATGGGTCGTGCCCGAAAGAACGAGATCCCGGATACAAGCGGCCGAAATGAGTTTTCTCCGCAGGGTGTCCGGGCTCTCCCTTAGAGATAAGGTGAGAAGCTCGGTCATCCGGGAGGGGCTCCGAGTCGAACCGCTTCTCCTCCACATCGAGAGGAGCCAGATGAGGTGGCTTGGGCATCTGATTCGGATGCCTCCTGAACGCCTCCCTGGTGAGGTGTTCCGGGCATGTCCCAGAGGGAGGAGACCCCGAGGAAGACCCAGGACACGCTGGAGAGACTATGTCACCCAGCTGGCCTGGGAACACCTCGGGAGAGCTGGAAGAAGTAGCTAGGGAGAGGGAAGTCTGGGCTTCCCTGCTAAAGCTGTTGCCCCCGCGACCCGGCGGTCGAAGATGGATGGATGATGGATGGATGGATGGATGGCTATTAATCTCGAAATGGTCTCCCTTCACATGTGAGAACCAACATTCTTTTCCCTCGGTATGACCAACAAATAAAACAAACAAACAAATCGCCAAATGTCATCATGGCAGTATTTGTGATCGACATATGAAATTCAGCCGCGTTCCATATCGCCTCCTATGTGTGAAAATCAAAGAATAGCTTTCTCCCCTGCTCGTGCCAATAAATGAACACCAGAAGGCTGTGCGCCACGAAGCGCCCCCCCCCCCCTCCTCACCCTTCCTCCACCCCGTGTGAAAACTGATCCGGTTTTCTGCAAGAGAGCCAAAAAGTCTCGAGGAAGGAGAATGTGATTACGGAGACACCTGAGTTAGTCAGAGTGCACTTGGCTCTTGCCGTCGCATTTCGAAGCAGAGATCTGGAGGATGATGAGGAGGAGGAAGGTGGTCCATATACACACATTATTCCCCTCCTTCAATTTGGACCGATGAAACGTGCTAGCGCAACGGCAAGCTCGTGGCCTGGGCGGCCGGACGTTAGTGTTGGCAAGACGACGATAAATATAAAATATATATTTTATATATTTTATATTTATTATTTTTATTTATTTAAAAAAAAATTTTTTGGGGACGCACTGCTATAAAATGTAATTGCACATCCACAACAGTAGGGGGCTGTGGCTGATCTGATTGATTTATTTTTATTTTTATTTCATTGTATCAGGAAAAAAAAACAAATGAGAACAGTATATATATAAAATGTACACTATGGACGTTTTATTGAAAACATTTTGAGACGAAAGCGATTTATTTTTTATTTTTTCAAATTTTTTTTTGATGAAAGAGTTCCTATTTTTAACACTTTTTGGGGGTCACAACATTGTTGCGGCTGAAAGTGAGTGACTAACGCCATCAACTCGATCGCATAAAATCCACTCAATGTGCTCCTTTCTTGGAATTAGTTCAGAAAGTACCCCCCCCCCCCCCATGTCCCTCCCCCCGCGCGAACATAACGCTAATGTGTTTTGAGCAAACGTGCCATTTACCTCGTCCGTCAGCGGGCGAGCTTAATAGTGTCGTTAAGGTTAGCGTCTATTACGAGTGACTAATGTCATGTTGCTTTACGGCGCGCCGCTAATGCGCGGGGCTTGGAAAACACCATTTTAATTCTGCAGACCGCAGCAGCCGCTGTAATTGAGATGTTATAGTGTGTTTTGAGAAATTGAGGGTGGGGGCGAGCACGCTAGCTGTCGGAAAGCGTTATTAAATTGAGTGCGGGGCGTATCGAGTCGGCGCGCCGGCCGCTATTTGCGTGAAGAGCCGCTGACCTTGATCAGCCGGCGGCAGCTTTCCATCCAAATTGGAGAATTCTAAATCGTCCAACGGAGAGAAGGCGAGGAAAAGCATCTTTTAATCGTTCTTGTTGGTACTTGATGAAATATGAAACTGAGACTGTTCAAAAGTTGGAGGCGTCACAAAACCAAAAGTTATTAGCATCGCTAAACACTTTTTAAAGTCCTCAATTCCCAGCGAACGCCCATGGAAAGTTTCCCAATTGAACTCTTTGCAAGATTTCCCAGTTGCACTCGCCATGGAAATTGCCCGGAAATTTCCACTCGGAGCTGCTATGATTGATGCCGGCGACTTTTAGTCTTCAGTCTGGAACCCACAAAAACACCACGTAGACACTCACCACCTCGCTTCTTCTTCTTGTTGTTTTATTTTGACATTCAGAGAGACAAAATGTCCATCTGCCAATCTGTCGGGAATGCGCTGTGGAGGTTATTAACATGCCCTTGCCCCCCCCCCCCCCCCAAAAAAGGTTCAGCTTCTCCATAAATCGCCCGCCAGGCACTTTTATTGCCGCTTGCAAATAGAAAGCCGTGCTGTATTTTATGACAGCCATCACAAACTCATTGGGATTCTTATTATGCCTCTGTTCTTTTGGCTTGGACCCACACCCTAACACACACACACACACACACACACACACACGGGGGCGCAGCTCGTGTGCACAAGTTTACACTGTCTGAGAGAGAATATAATCCCAAAGTAATTGCACTTTGCCCGTACGTCACATTTGCATATGGACCGGCCTCTCCTCCCATTTGCAGCCAATTGCTGATCGGCGCAGAGACGCGGACCGCCGCCCATTTATGACGAGGACGCGAGACATCATCGACTGCATGTATGTCGTTCCCCCCCACAAATGTTTTCACCTCAGAGGGATTCGACGAGCAAATGTTGTATTTTGGGGGGCCATCGATGTTTCCATTGTGTTTGGATTATTCGGTGACCGTGCGGGTGTCTTCGTAGCGCGTGAAGGCCATTTCTGTCGAGATTGCGTTTGAGTGATG
This sequence comes from Hippocampus zosterae, assembly GCF_025434085.1. Lineage (NCBI taxonomy): Eukaryota > Metazoa > Chordata > Actinopteri > Syngnathiformes > Syngnathidae > Hippocampus > Hippocampus zosterae. The sequence goes on along the minus strand of NC_067460.1, from coordinate 25,488,988 downwards.
AAAAGCTGCATTGAAATGCGCTTGCACATTGCAAGGCGGGGAAATGGATGGAGAAGTATGGGAGGAGGAGAAGTGGATGTCAGCGGTCTCTGAATTGGGGATTTTTAATGGGGGATATTTTTGGAGTTTGAATTCTGAATAGGCTGAATGTTAGTTCAAGTGATTTGAATTGGACAAGAATGCATTCATCCCGGTAGTCCAGTGGTTAGCGCGTCGGCTTCACAGTGCAGAGGCACCGGGTTCGATTCCAGCTCCGGCCTCCCTGTGTGGAATTTGCATGTTCTCCCCGGGCCTGCGTGGGTTTTCTCCGGGTGCTCCGGTTTCCTCCCACATTCCAAAAACATGCATGGCAGGCGGATTGGACGCTCTAAATTGTCCCTAGGTGTGAATGTGAGCGTGGTTGGTTGTTCGTCTCTGTGTGCCCTGCGATTGGCTGGCAACCGATTCAGGGTGTCCGAAGACGGCTGGAATAGGCTCCAGCACCCCCCGCGACCCTTGTGAGGATTAAGCGGTTGGGAAAATGGATGGATGGATGGACAAGAACATTCATTCATTCATCTTCCGAGCCGCTTGATCCTCACTAGGGTCGCGGGGTTTGCTGGAGCCGATCCCAGCTGTCTCCGGGCAGTAGGCGGAAGACACCCTGAATTGGTTGCCAGCCAATCGCAGGGCACACAGAGACGAACAACCATCCACGCTCACACTCACACTCACACCTAGGGACAATTTAGAGTGCTCAATCAGCCTGCCACGCATGTTTTTGGAATGTGGGAGGAAACCGGAGCACCCGGAGAAAACCCACGCAGGCCTGAGGAAAACATGCAAACTCCACACAGGGAGGCCGGAGCTGGAATCGAACCCGGTACCTCTGCACTGTGAAGCCGACGTGCTAACCACTGGACTACCGGGCCACCCCTGGACAAGAACAGTGAAATCAAATAAAAGTAGCTTTTTTTAATTGAGAAAACAATATTTTGAGAATATTTTAAGTAATTAATATTATTTTTTAAAAATAAATGTTTATTTACACTGAAAGTATTACGATGAGGTTGGCGATGTGATCCACGCAAGCAAGCGATTCCAAAATACGCTCCTGAGCTGCTGGGATTAGGAACACCGCGAGCCAGCAGATTATCAAGTATCTGGCCAGGCAGATGCGCCCAAGAGAGGAAAAAAAAAAAAAAAAAAAAGGCAGAGGCGCAAAAAAAAGAGAGCCAGATCTCCATCAAGGCGAGGAGGGGATGATCAATTCATTGTGCCCGGAACCGAGAAAGAAAATTTCACGCTGTCAACACATCAAGACGACAGCTCACCCTCATCTTTTTTTACCCCCCCCCCCCCCCACCACTTCACTCTGGAACGTCTTCACTGGCTGGCTATGGAACGTGACACACACACATGACAGAAAACACACAGTGCCATGCTTTAACCCATATTTGCTGAGTATGTTAAACGCCTGTGTGTAAATTTTTTAAAGAGGTTTAGCCAAACCCGAGCTGGAAACGTTTACGCCCCCCCTCCCCACCCCCTTTTTTGCCCAGTGGAGCTTCGTCCTTATCGGCGCGCTGCACCCACGCCACTGCGCCTGTCGTCGCCAGCAGCCGACCTCCTCTCCTGCTTGACCACATTCATCCCGAGGGCTCTTGTCTGGGGGTGATAAGCTGTCAAACGTAGCGGGAACTGCGCAAAGCGCCCCCCCACCCACCCCCCTGCCCCTTTTCCCCGACAAAATTCCCCTCTGCTCTGCTCCCGTCCACAGTCTCCAAGATAGAGGTGGACGACTCATTCTTTTGAGGGTACTTCAAAATACTTTTGAGTTTTTTCGAGTCTGATCGGGTGACACAGTCGGTTGGCTTATGGCCGCCTCATGTGCGCCGCAGGCCCAACTCTCAGGCAGCTCACGTTCTTTCTTCACTTGCTCACATTAAAACGGATAACGCACGTGGAACGCTCTCACACCAGAGCCAATTATGTCATTGAATGTTTGTTTCCTCCCGTGTGCGCGTGTGTGTGTGTGAGACAATGGACTAGCGCAACAAGCTAACATCGGCGCGTGTCGACTGTGATAAAAGTCAGAGGCGATAAAATGATGGATTCACGAGATCCACATCAGGCCTTTGTTCACAAGCAGGATGGCCGATCGCTCAATGAGTGCGCAGAGTCTTTTTTTTTTCTTCTTGGTCTGTGTTTTGATGTGAAAACAAAAACCTTGTGGACTCACAGGGGACCAAAAACAAAGACGCCGGATGCTAATTTCGCCAGATTTCTCATGTCTGCGCCAGCTAATTTTACACTCGACGCTCCCCACACACGTACAAACATCAAAGTCAGTCTGACACCAAGCCACAGTTTGATTTCACAACATCACTGTGTATCTACTGTGCGACTGCACGGTTACTGGAATGATCTTTTTCTAGCTTTAGCACAACATCTTGTCCTTGTGGCTGTCCGTCAACAATGCTAAACTAGATACTTCGATATCATTGCCTCGTGACTTTATTACCTACCGGGCCTCCGTATTTGATTATTGATTCTCGGCTACACGGCAAACTTTAAAACATAAAAATAAATCATCGAATTAGCACTCGCACTCTGTTAGCTAGCCATTCAGGATAATCTTCACCTTGCGCGACAGGAATGAACAGAACATCGCAAAACAATTAGTTGCCTCAAAACCCATCACTGTAAACCACTGGGGGCAATATCCAATCTCAATTTGAGGTCAAAAACGATCAGGACGGAACCTGCGAATAGTAGCAGTGTTGCGGGAGATGTCCTTTTGGGTTGTTTGAAAGAATTAGGTTGTTTGTTTTTAAGCCTAAAAAGACCATCATCAAAACAAGCCATGCGTTATTTATTTATTTATTCGGGGGTGGGGGGTGGGGTCTTCAGACTATAAGATGCAGATAAAATTATTTTATTTCTCCAAAATCTAGTGTGCGGCCCGGTAGTCCAGTGGTTAGCACGTCGGCTTCACAGTGCAGAGGTACCGGGTTCCATTCCAGCTCCGGCCTTCCTGTGTGGAATTTGCATGTTCTCCCCGGGCCTGCGTGGGTTTTCTCCGGGTGCTCCGGTTTCCTCCCACATTCCAAAAACATGCATGGTAGGCTGATTGGATGCTCTAAATTGTCCCTAGGTGTGAATGTGAGCTTGGATGGTTGTTCATCTCTGTGTGCCCTGTGATTGGCTGGCAACCGATTCAGGGTGTCCCCCGTCTACTGCCCGAAGTCGGCTGGGATAGGCTCCAGCACCCCCCGCGACCCTAGTGAGGATCAAGCGGTTCGGAAAATGGATGGATGGATGGAAATCTAGGGTGTGCCTGTATTTTTTTAAGGACCTTGTACTGAAGTTGCCAAAAGTGCTTGTTTTTGGGGGTGGGAGGGGCCAGCCAGGCAGCCTCCTCAGCCAGGGCGCTGTGCACCTCCCCACCTGAGGCTTGCCAGCTCATCACCCACCTGTAGCTCATCAGCTCGTTTGGGCTGGTCTAAGATGGCTCCCAAAGCAGTCCTCGGTGCAAGTTTGTGTTGTAAGCACCCCCGCAGCAAGCAGTTCTCGCGTCCTTCCTCCCCCTGCGGACTCTTTGTGCTCTCGCTTGAATGCTAAGTAAGTTTTCAGTTCGAATTCTCCCGAGTTGACTTTGCAAGACCAATAAACTACGCCAAGTTTCGGCTAACGCCATCCTTGTCTGTTGCTGTGCTGTTTGAACCCGGCGCACCTCATAAATGGAAATTTCCCCAAATAAACTTTGTCATTGATACTGCGCCTTGTAGTCCAAAAAAAGCGAGATACCTGGTGGGAGCCAAAGCTGAGTCAATTTAGAAGTTGCCTTCTTGTGACCGCGCAAGAAGTGACAAGTGTTCTTTGTAATGAGGTTTGCGCTAATGACAGATGTTCCTGTTAGCTACTTGGAACGGGAAAAACAGACGTCTCGCTCTCTGTCTCACGCCGAGTGTGCGGAAAGGTTAATTATATTCTCAGCGATTGTGATTAGCGACAAGCCCGCGAGAGCGTGACGGAACGCTAAAATCGGGTGGGCAGGTAGAAAATGAGCAAGGATTGCGTGTGGATATTAATTTGTGCCGCAAGGCTAAAAAAAGAAAAAGCGAGAGAGATGGCTTTGGAAAGCTGTAATTAGGGACATAAAGTCGCAAGTCTTGATGCCTGTTGGAGCCGCCCACTTACGGCAAGCGCCTGTTTTATGAACTCGGGAGCGGTAGAAACTGCGGAGCTGACAAAAGCTCCGAGGTTATGAGGCTTTCAAGTGCGGCCGCTATCTCGGTCCGGGCGGGGGGTGTCAAGACTGGGCAAAGGTGGAGCGCAGAGAGAACGCGCTCATCCAGCAACTTGCTACGCGATCGATGGGTTGATGCGATACCATCGATCCCCTGAGCCCCAATCAGAACCAGAATCATCTTTATTGTCCAAGTATGTAGAACACACAAGGAATTTGTCTCCGGTATAACACGCTGCACTAGTATCATCGTAAACAACAAAATCATTGAACCATTTTAGAGTATGCCAGTAGTTTTGTAGTACCATTTTGTGGTGCAAGAAGAGTGACTACGTCAGTGACTGTTTAAGGAGTTAATGGCTAGAGGGAAGAAGCTGTTTAAGTGTCTACTGGATTTGGTGCGCAGGGATCTGTAGCGTCTGCCTGAGGGGAGTGGCTGAAAAAGGTGGTGGGCAGGGTGCGGGAGATCCAGGAGGATTTTCCGTGCCCTTGTCTTGATTCTTGCAGTGTGCAAGTCCTCAAGAGTGGGTAGGGCGGTGCCAACGATTTTTTCTGCCGTCCTAACTGTCCGTTGAAGTCGGATTTTGTCCTTTTTTGTGGCGGCCCCAAACCAAACTGGGATGGAAGAACACAGGATTGATTCGATGACTGCCGTGTAGAACTGTTGTAGCACCTCCTGTGGCAGGCCATGCTTCCTCAGCAGCCTCAGGAACTACATCCGCTGCCGGGCCCTTTTCAGGATGGAGATGGTGTTGACTTCCCACTTCATGTGGGAGACTGTGATTCCCAGGAACTTGATGGTCTCGACGGTTGACACAGGGCAGTTGGATAGTGTGAGGGGCAACTGAGGAGGAGAATGTTTCCTGAAGTCCACGATCATCTCTACAGTCTTGAGCGTGTTCAGCCCGAGGTTGTGTCGGCCGCACCAGAGCTCCAGCTGCTCCACTTGTTGGCGGTACGCAGACTCGTCGCCGTCTTTGATGAGACCGATGACCGTGGTGTCGTCTGCGAACTTTGAGTTTGACAGCTGGATCTGTTGAGGTGCAATCGTTTGTGTAGAGAGAGAAGAGCAGTGGCGAGAGGACACATCCCTGTGGGGCTCCAGTGCTGGTGGTGCGTATTGATGATGTTGTTGCTCCCACCGGTTCTTTCTTTTCCCACCGACAAAATTGGCCCTAGCTCTGTGCTTGAAACTGGCCCCGATGATTTGTTGTCCCTGGTCTTTGGCCACTAACTACGTCAGGGGGGGGCGGGCGGATTTGGTTTCGGCACCATTGCGTCCTACAAGGAGCTAAGTTGCCTAGCGGATGCTAATCATTATCGAGTCAACTTTGGATTCTCCAGGTTAGGTTTGGGGTGAAGTAAGAACAGGGGGTCAAGGTTTAGAGGATCGGAGGGATTGGTGGGTCGAAGGAACAGCGGGTGGCTAAATGAGAGATGGGGCATAAGCAAGTGTTTGGGTTAGCGTTTAGTTGATGGCGCATGCAAGCGTTTGGTCGAACAGTTTGTTTGTTTGGGTTGAATCCTCGCCGTCGTGGTCGGAATCTTGGCTTGTCTTGCCTGGGCTGGACCAGAAACGTTTCAGAATGTTTGTCTTGTTTGGAGACAGTTGACAAAAGTGATCCCAAATCCCTCCCGGGCTACTTTGCCTTCTGTCGTTTCTCTTGCTACTTAGCTCAAACTTACACAGTCCGGACCGATCCGGTTGAGAATGCCCGTCGAGGTCGTCACCGTAAATATGAGCCGGAGCGTTTTTTCTCAGCGATTTTAGTCCTCTGAGATTTTTTTATTTTTTTGTTTCCCAGGTCTCCCATATCAAAAGGTGGATCACGCTGTCATCTCTCGTAACAGAAGCCAGAGTGCTGTGGAATGACTTTCGTACCCCCCCCCCCCCCCCCAGCTCCACAGTGATAGAGGAGGGAGGATATTCCAGCAGCGGCAGAAACAGTCACAGCGGCTTCAGCAGCTGCGACGGCATCCACAGCGGCGGCGTTACGCGACGGACGCAGAGCGTTGGAGAGAGACGGAGAGAGCGAGAGGGGGGGGGGGCGCCGTCTGTCTGTCTGTCTGTCTGGCTGGCTGTGTGGGTGTGAGCGAGCGCCAGTTCCGATGCACCGCGCTCAGCGTGGCATCGCGGCGCGGCAGTCTGCGCGTTCCCATCGGTTCCCCCCCGGTGCTCCTCAAGGCCAAGGCGGGGGATGAAGCAGCAGCACCAGTGAGGACCCCCCCCCCCCCCACCCCGCTCCCACGGCTGGTGGCATCGCACGCGAGCAGCTTGAGCGGCAGCGCCGGCAGAATGGCGGGCGAGCCGGAGACTTAACCGCTGACGCCGGCGTGACGGATGAAAGCCCGCGCGCGACCGCCCGCCCCAGGAGCCATGTGAGAGCGTCTCGGGCAAACCAGCAACTCTTGGACATGTTTCCCAGGTCGGAGTCTGGAGTCCTCCCCGCCTTTGAACTTGTTTTGTTTCTCCTGGTGCTCTCCGGATGTCCCGAAGCCACCTACCCGGCTCGGACCAAAGGGAGATGGAACAAGGGAGGTAAGAGAGCGCGCTTACTCGCGTTTGCCGTTCGGCGTCCGGGTTGCCGCCGATGCGATGCCGAGGACGCCGAGGGAAACCTCCTGTTGCGTTGCGGGTCCAATCGGTTTCTCCTTTGGAATTTGTTACATCATTGAACAATTCCCGGGTCAAATGAACGAGAAGTCAACATAACAGGAGGGTTCTTTCTGCCTTCTTCTTTTGCTGTACTTGGGCGACTATTTGGCAGTGGTCATTCCCGATGGGATAGAAACCATGTGGATGGCTTTCATGGGTCAGATTGACCCGGAAGCCTTCACGCCGTTCCCGTTTGTTGTTGTTGTTGTTTGGCACATATTTGCAGTGAAACGGTTCTGAAATGTTGTGATTGTTTTTCTTTTGTTTCTGGCATGTTTGGATAAGTAACGGCGGGTCAGATTGACCCGGAAGCCTTCACGCCGTTCCCGTTTGTTGTTGTTGGTGTTTGGCACATATTTGCAGTGAAATGGTTCTGAAATCTTGTGATTGTTTTTCTTTTGTTTCTGGCATGTTTGGATGAGTAACAGGGGTCAGATTGACCCGGAAGCCTTCACGCCGTTCCCATTTGTTGTTGTTGTTGTTTGGCACATATTTGCAGTGAAATGTTGTGATTGTTTTTCTTTTGTTTCTGGCATGTTTGGATGAGTAACGGCGGGTCGATTTGACCCTGGAAGATTATTGCCATGTCTGAAATATTCAAGCATTGCTATGCTTCGGCAACCGGTCTGCAAAGGAGTTGTTTGTGAGTTAGATGTAAGATGTTTGTTTTGTTTCGGATCTGACGAAACGTGTAACGCAGGGCTGGCAAACCGGTTTGTGTCGCGGGTCACTTTGGAGTTGCGTCTTCCCTCGGAGGGGCGTTAGCACAGCGAAACCCAATATTTGTTGACGTCCTGTTATCTCTTGTACGCAACCAATTGATGGATGACTAGTTTTGTCAACGCAAAAGTCAACTACTTGTTTGTTGTATTCGTTTTTTTTTTCCAGATGTTTTTTTTTGGTGAGGAGGAAAACCGACCAAGTTTCGGATGTCGCTTTAGCCTTCATTAGCTGCTTAAAAACGGCAACTTGTTGCTTGTTGGGTTGATGAATGTTCAAATGAGTGTAGACGGGCTTACAAAATGATTGCGAAATCCACACATTCAACACGCATGTTTTGCTTTTGCGGGCCACATAATGTGATGTGAGGGGCCGGATCTGGCCCGCGGGCCTTGACTTTGGCTGGTCGAATGAATGCAGGAACCGCTGCCATTCCTGGGAAACGGATGTAACATGAAGTCAGAAACGAATTAGTAATGAAATGGCTGGAAGGTATGTTTTTTTTTGTTTTTGTTTGATTTCAAACATATTTTCTTTGGCGACCCTCTTTCGAATCCTCCAAACGAATTTCTGAGCCTTTCGGTGTGGCACTCTCCTCTGAAGAATGTGTGAGACTTGTGATTTTCGGTTGACGTGCAGAGTTGTTGTTGCCGACTCTCCTCCGTGGGAGCGGGTCGCCCCTCGCCGTCCCTCGTGGGGGCGTAATCCCCATTGTCGGATTAAAGGGACCCTCAAATCTCAGCGAGGAGGCCCAAATGCGGCCCCCCCCGTCTGCGTTGTTAACGCGCAGCGGGATCTCGGGGCGTCTTCAAAGAGGCGCAGCGGCCGCCGCCGTCAATTTAATGATTCCTCACCACTTTGACTCCTTCTCCGCGTCGCACCGAAGTTCTTCATGTTCGGCCTTAATGAGTCGGCGCTCGGCCTTGGATTGATATTCCTGGCTCTGAAATCTTGCTTCGCGAAGGCAATCTGGTTGTTTTTTTTTCTTATATGTGCACTTTTTCACCTTTCTACATGGTGTTTATTTGCTGCAGTAATTGTCAAAAAGAAACGAGAGTTGATTTCATTTCTAGCGTGGCCGGAGTGGATTATTAGCGATGACTTTTTGGTGCGCAAATGATTCACAGCCAAGGGCGAACCCGCAGTTGTGAGCGGCCTCTGCTGAAATAGAGGGCAGTGACCCGCGCGGTCAGAACCACACTGGAAGATCTCTACTGTGTATATATATATATATATATATATCTCAGTACAAAGCAAATAATGCCACGGGTTCATTGGGAACGGAGATCCATAGTTGTAGGCATGAAAGGCTGCCCAAATGGAATATCGCCATCAATATCAGGACCCAAAATGTCTCACTTCAATTCGCATTTACATTGTGAGCGTTTTTTTTTCCTTTTTTCAAATGGCCTACGATTCCCTCCCACGTGGATAATCTTTTTGTATTTGCTCAAAAAGGAAACATGACAATGCGTTGACAAGATCATAACCGGTGAACAAATATGAGAACATCAAGGGTCCAAATGGACAAACGGAGATTTGGCGGATTTAGCAAGCGCCGCTAAGGCGGGCGCGTTTAGACAGCTAACCTGTTAGCGCTCCTGCTTGAATCCTATTCGTGAAACAATTTTTCTTTTGGGGCGGCCCGGTAGCCCAGTGGTTAGCACGTCGGCTTCACAGTGCAGAGGTACCGGGTTCGATTCCAGCTCCGGCCTCCCTGTGTGGAGTTTGCATGTTCTCCCTGGGCCTGCGTGGGTTTTCTCCGGGTGCTCCGGTTTCCTCCCACATTCCAAAAACATGCATGGCAGGCTGATTGAACACTCTAAATTGTCCCTAGGTGTGAGTGTGAATGGTTGTTCGTTTCTGTGTGCCCTGCGATTGGCTGGCAACCGATTCAGGGTGTCCCCCGCCTACTGCCCGGAGAAAGCTGGGATAGGCTCCAGCACCCCCCCCCGCGACCCTAGTGAGGATCAAGCGGCTCGGAAGATGAATGAATGAATGAATTTTTCTTTTGATATGGAATACTCTCATCCGCCGCAATTCCGCATCCGCTATTCATAAATTCCCCTTCCGTGTCGCCGATTCCCCCGTCTCGTCACCGGCCCTCCATCTGTTTGCGGTTTTTGAGTCGCGAGATGCTGCGCAAGCCTTGTGGGAAAGCAACTGTTGTCAAGGAAGCGAGACATCTTGATTGAGAGACGAGCTTTGTGCATCGAGCGGGCGTCGACCTTCGTGACAGAGATTGCGGTGTATTTGTCCAACCGAACACTCATCGACAAAATGTGTATTTCGGAGGCTCCTGCTGCAGAATGAGTTTGACCTTTCGATATCTCTAACGGCATGACGGCAAACCTCTTGACATTGACGTCTCCTCTTGTTGGTGGCAAGAATACAAACGGGAGGAAGGCTCCTCGGTGCCCACTAGCAAGTTACGTTAAGTTAGCAAGCACAACTAGCGTTTTGTTGCTAGCCGGGGTAAGTCACTCGCTCATCCGCGACACGTCAGCCAATAGACGAGTAAGCTTGAAAAGCACAACTTGAACAGCTCGGAACTCTTCTTTCACTTTAGTTTCCCGACACTGTTTATATGCCAGCTGTAGCTACTGTTAGCGATCGATGCTATCGCTTATAATAGTCACAGTCTGAATCTGCACAGAGGCGGGTTAGACCCATCCATCCATCCATCCATCCATCCATCCATCCATCCATCCATCTTCTACCGCTTATCCGGGGCCGGGTCGCGGGGGCAACAGCTTTAGCAGGGAAGCCCAGACTTCCCTCTCCCTAGCTACTTCTTCCAGCTCTCCCCGCGGGATCCCGAGGCGTTCCCAGGCCAGCTGGGTGACATAGTCTCTCCAGCGTGTCCTGGGTCTTCCTCGGGGTCTCCTCCCGGTGGGACATGCCCGGAACACCTCACCGGGGAGGCGTTCAGGAGGCATCCGAATCAGATGCCCAAGCCACCTCATCTGGCTCCTCTCGATGTGGAGGAGAAGCGGCTCGACTCGGACCCCCTCCCGGATGACCGAGCTTCTCACCTTGGGGGTGGTTAGACCCAGCGTTGGTAATTTTGCAGATGGGAGCTAGCCAGTGCATCTGAGAGAAGGGGGGGGGGCTCACTGCCAATCAATCAATCAAGCTCAACCACCGCGGATCCTTTCATTCCCTTTCAATGCAGTGCGCTAGTTGCGCAATAGCAACATGGCGGAGATCAAACGCCGATCACACGAGCCATTTGAAACGTCATCGCAATTTATCGGTAAATTTTATCGGCACCTGGACTGCCTCCAGTTGAAGGTTTTTCCTTTTCTCTCTTGGTTATCTCGTCCGCATTTGACGGCATCGTGCGCTTAACGAGTCTGTCTCGATATCTTTCAAACACTTGACGTCGCCCTTTGCTAAAGCTCCTATTTGACTCTTCACATGGAGAATGTTTGTCACTCTTTCGCTGGAAATCGGCGGCGGTTACATTTTACTGCGACGGCGGCGGCGAGTTTTCAATTTGGAAAATGATCCAAATAGCTGCGGGGAGTTGTTTTTCCTCCTCTTTCTCGTCACCACGCGCAGCTTTTTTGGATTGCCTCGCATTCCTCCTCAAAGCCGGCGACAATCACCGCCGCCGTTCTCCGGGAGATAGAAACGCTCAACTTTTTACTGCCACCTTTCAAGTCCGAGGGGCTTTTTAGACGCAATCCCAAAGGATTTGGCTGACGCAATTAGGGTGAAAACGCCCCGGCTGTTATTTCCAGGCAATGATGCGTTTCGGTGTCACTTATCAAAAAAAATATGAGCGCGTAAAGCAAGGTGCTCCAGCAAGGCGGCGCTTTCTTGCGTGTCGCAGGCACGTCGGCCGACTTCGAAATGCAAAAACGTGGAAAATTGAAATTGAAATCGCGGGAAATATTAAATAATTTTATTTGGAGTGCGCATGATTTGTTCCACGGGGTCTGAGCAAAGTGTTGTATTTTGAAAAGGGACACGCGGGCGAGGTCTCTCTATCATAAACGCTCCCGTTGGCTTACGACAGAGGTGTCCAAACTAAGACCAGGGGGCCATTTGCGGCCCGCCATCCACTTTCCATCGGCCCGCGACCTGACCCCAAAAACCCCACAAAAAAAAAACCCCAAACCCCAAAAAGTGACATTCGATACAGGCTGCGGTGTTCATTAAAAAAAGGGAGAGGTGAGCAGAGTGAAAAGGAAGAAAAACTTTTTTCTGTAGGCGGCCCTCAAATGAAAAAGTGTGCACACCCCCCTGGCTTGCGCTATGCCGTTAGCATGCGTCAGTCTGGATCAAAAGCGCCACGTTATGAACATTTTTCAGGTCTCAATCAGCCGTCTTTTTTTTTTTGGGTCAGATTAAATTTGTAATTGCATTATGTTCTTTTGAAATGGGCCCCCGACCCCCCCCCCCCTTTCCCACGGGATGCCAGCGGCGTCCGTGCCACGGCAGGACAGCAGTGAGCCGGCCAGAGGGATTGAATTGCTGTACAAACTAATTGGGTGGAATATTCGGCAACAGGCTGACAGAAAAATGAAATCGGCGTCTTTGCTTTTAATTAATCTGTGTTGACTGGTGTCTCGGGGGGGCTAAAGGGGGGGGGCACAGTGAGGGCTGCTGGGGATCGGGGCTAAAATCACTCACACTATGTGCTTTGTGAGCTTTTTTTTTTTTTACTGTTGACACGACAGAGACATTTGTTGTTTTTAGTTAAGCTGGCAAATTGATGACTCACAAAGTTGCCGTCCGGCCGCTTTGCTGTCCTTCCGGGCGTAATAATTCCGCTTTTTGCGTGTGCAGAAAGAATCACTTTCTCAAACGCCCCCCCCCCCCCCCAAAAAAGACCCAAAATCCACGTGGTCCTGTATGTCCGTGTTTGTCCACCTTCTTTGTTGCCGAACTCCGATACCGCCATGCGCCCCCCACCCCCATCCCGCGCGACAGCGGACAAAAATGGCTACTCTGCGTTTCCAGAGCTATATTTATACATCAACGCGCCGTGAATAATTCAGCGTCCCATCTTTCATAGGAGAATGAGGTACTTGAAGCCCGTCCGCTCGTGTGGCTCAGTAGCCTCGGTGAGCTTCAAGAGGACGGACGGCGTTGCATTTCGCGCTTCCCATTCAGACGAATGGGCAGGGAAAGCCCCCCCCCCCCCCCCCCCCCCCGTTCACCGGGGGGAATGGATCGAGCCCTCACGCAAAGCGCAAAAAGTATCTCAAATAGAGCTTTGAACTCACGACTATTTCATTCGGCCATGATTCTGTCGATCATTTTGCCGATTGACCGCCGAATCCGATGACGCCTTCGGTCGGCACGCGCGCCCTATTTTGCGCACCGCTCTGCCTGGGTCCGTGCCATCGAGTGTTTGTTTGTTGGCGGCGGCATTGAAGAAGGCTCCGTCTTGCGCGTTCACGTGACACGGGGGTGAGTGGGGAGGGGGGTGAAAAGATCAAATAGATCCTGGCAAAGGTCTGATGGCTTTTTGCCGCCGGATGGCGTTTAAAAGAACGCCGGCAACCGGGGTTGCCGGGGACAAGGACGTCATCAGAATTGAAAACCAAAAGTCATCTTATCTGCGAGCCGAAGCGCTCTGACTCATGCGCTCTCTCGGCGTAGCGCCTTACCTCTCTTTGCTCTCTGCGATAAAACTTTAAACAGATAAGAAGCTTTTTTTTTTTTTTTTTTTCTATTTCAGGGTCACCATTAGCCTGAATAATGCATGCGCGAGAGAGAGGAACAGTTTGAGTCCTGGGGAGGGTAGAAAAGCACTGCCTTCAATTAAATTATACATCGTTATCGCAGCTGGCGAGGCCCGTCCGCCGCGTTACGCCCTCGCCGTCCGCCTCTAAATGTTCCGCGTTACCGTCTTGTCCAATATGGCGTGTCGGGCAACAGCCCCCTTGTGGCGCAGAGGCTACGGTGCATTTTAAAATGCACCACCGCATGGATGAGGAGCACGCAAAACTGGAACCGGCGGCCATTTTGCTTGAGGGATTTGGGCGAAAAGTCAATTCATTGGAGCCAAGCTCAATGGGCACTTTCTGGGAAATGGGACTTTCATTGCCATTTTTACCCCCCGCCCCCCACCCCAAAAAAAGGCAGCTTGTTTTTTAAATATGTTTGACGCACTGACATTTAGTTCCACATAATTGCCAGAGGCTGAGCTGCACTGTGTTTGTTTACCAAGCAGTCATTCCATACCATGGGGGGGGGGGGGACTGGGTGATCCAAAATCCATGAATCCATGTGCTGTCGCCGCTGTTGCGACATCCGATTTACTTCTGTAAAGCTCGGGGGGACATTCACGTTCTAATTAAAAGCCACTTGAGATGACCTCAAGCGATTTGAGCTTACATCGAAAGGCCACATCAAAGGATCACATTTATTCTTTCTTTTTTTTTTTTTTTTTTCTTTCACGTCCCTGCCAGGAGCATGTCAGCGCAGTATTTATAAGAAGCGGGGGATTTCAAACGCCAATATTAACGCCTACAAAGGCCACGTCGGCGTTTTGCATTCGTCTGCAGCTTTTTTCTTTTTTTTTTTTTCCTTCCTCCTTCCAAAAATAGCCGCAAAGGTTTCTTTCCTGGCGCTCTGCAACAAAGCAGGAAAAAAAACCTGCTCTGGTTACATATGACCAGCTTGGAGATATTTACTTAGCTGGTAATTGCTGTCCTGTGCATGTGCTGCTGCCTTTCTGCCTCACTTTGCAAGTGTGACGATCCCGCAGGCGGCCACTCAAAGTGCGGGCCGCCGTTTTCCCATACGTGCCTTGGATTGAACAACCATGCTGAGTTTGTTCTATTCATTCATTCATTCATCTTCTGTACCGCTTGATCCTCACTAGGGTCGCGGGGGGTGCTGGAGCCTATCCCAGCTGTCTTCGGGCAGTAGGCGGGGGACACCCTGAATCGGTCGCCAGCAAATCGCAGGGCACACAGAAACGAACAACCATTCGCACTCACACTCACACCTAGGGACAATTTAGAGCGTCCAATCAGCCTGCCACGCATGTTTTTGGAATGTGGGAGGAAACCGGAGCACCCGGAGAAAACTCACGCAGGCCCGGGGAGAACATGCAAACTCCACACAGGGAGGCCGGAGCTGGAATCGAACCCGGTACCTCTGCACTGTGAAGCCCACGTGCTAACCACTGGACTACCGGGCCGCCCCTGTTCTATTTAGTTTTTTATTATTATTATTATTTTTTTGTTATCCGCGATTCCAAGAGCTTGCTAGCCGTAGCATAGAATGTCAATGTTCTGACTTTTGAAGAAAACTTGACGGCAAATGCTTATCAGTGACATCATCAGGCGCCTCGGCCCGCCGTCCGACTGCAAAGTCCCGTCATTTTGTCAGCCGTTGCTCATTTTCGGGGGGGAAGAAGGTTTCCGGATTCTGCTGATGAAATTAATTGGTCCACGGGCTTGGCAAATGGCAGTTTTGGCCAATTGAGTTTTAATCAAAGGCGAGGCGGGGGCACCATTTGTTTCGTTTCAACACATTTTCAAGTCGTTATTGCTTTGAATGGAGGGCGGAGCGTCTTAGCTGTCGGCAGAAAGCGATGGCCAAAAGGAGAACTTAACACTTCCGAGCTGAAACTTCTTTTGCTGGGACTTGGACTCGAAGCGCCGCAGACCGCGTGATTACCTGGCCCGCATTCGGGGGCCATCTTACGTTAACGTGGTCCTTCGCTGCCGATAGTTAATTAACCCCAAAGACCTTCATTTGCAGTCCAATAATGGCGCAACAATGGATTAACTTCCCATTCTCATTACTAAGATTGTTTGATTAAAATGGCCGCTTCCGTTCTGGCTTCCGTTGCGTCTATCGGCGAGTCGCTGTGATTGAGTTGACCGCGTTGCCTCTGTTCCTTGAGACTGCCGCAAAGTCGGAGTTCACTTCTGTCACAATCACGGGAATGACGTGAATCCACGTTTTTTTTTTTTTTAATTGGGGGCGGGGTGGGTGTTTTGGGTGCCTTAGCCAGTGGGAGGCTAATGGCTGATCCGTATGCAACTTGACCCTTTCGTTGAAGAATCGAGATGAAACATTTTTTTTCCAGTCTTGGTGGCCGGAATTAAAAAATAATTGGGGATATATTTTTTTTTTCTCGGCAGATTATACACAATCCACGCAGATGCTTGACTGGATTCTGCGTGAAAGGCTCTGACGTGGCAATTTAGCGATGGCGCCAAATTGATGAAACTCGGCACGCGCGTTTAACTTTGCCCGTATTGTAAACGCCACGAGGGCGGCGGCTCAGATAATCGCCAGCGGCCAATATTCCGATCGGCATCGAAGCCAGCGAACGCCGCATTTCAGTGGTTATTGTCCGATTCATCATGCTCACTTGGCCTGTCCGTAGGGGGGGGGAAGACATCATGTAATAACTTTGCCTTGCAAATTCGGCATCGCGCATGTAAACAAATGATCTTTACAATCTGGCAGCTGATGCCCCCCCCCCCCCCCCCCCCCCCCCCCCGCAAAGAGGCTCTGAGAGCATCATTACCTGCAAAGTCAAAAGAACTGAAAGAACCGGAGGCGCCTTTTGGTGGAGACCAAAGCAGGATATTACTCTGCATGTCCACTATTATTCCCTCTTATGACGCATTAAAAATGAGGTGGGGGGGGGGGGGGGGGTGGGGGGGATGATTACGGTGAACTTTAACAGCACGACGGAACCTACAAACTCAATCACAATCCATTCTGTTATGTGTGTGTGTGTGTGTCTGTGTGCGCGTTTGGACACCCAGACCAGATGAGGACTTTAATGACTGCTAAAAGTGATGGCCTCTCATCCAAGGTGACCCCCGCCCCCCGCCCCCCTGCGGACAAGGGGAGATGCTGCCAGAGCTCCATGAAAAGTCAAGCTAATCCCTCCTTCCTCATTTTGATCCACCTGTCACCAGCACCGCCACCCAAAGCCCGAGGCGTGTAATTACACTTTTATTGTCTACAGTCACACTGCATCATTCATTGTGGGAGGGGGGCCGGGGGTGGGAGGGACTCACCTGTGAGCTCCGGACCGCAATGTAACAGACGTTTGATGAATCTTTTCACTAATGCAACGTTAATGGTGTGTAGCCAAAAGTCCTCAGCCGCCTTTCGGGCGCTTTTATGCGCTCGTAAGCAAGAGGCCGCCACGCGCTGGTCTCTGGGTAGGACGCCCTCCCCCGCCCTCCCCCGGCATCCCCCTCCCACCCCATCGCCCCGACACCATTTGCTCCGCTGACATATTATGCTTCCGTTTCCCTTGTAATTTGTTTTGCGTGTCAGCATGACGGATGTCTTGTTTGCTGCCACTTCCTCACGCGCAGGAGGCCCCAAAATAGTCGCCCGGGGGGGGGGGGGGGTGACGTCGCTGGCTCCCAGCTTCGAAACGCGAGACGCGAGGCATTTGTTTTGCCCAACTAGGTCGTCGGCGACCGTGATAGGAAGTGCGCCCGCCCTCTTGCGCTGCTAGCGGTGTTAGCTCACGCCACTGCTACTATTCCCATGATTAACTTGACTCTCACCCTAGTGAGGATGAAGCGGCTCGGAAAATGAATGAATGAATGAATGAACTTGACTCTCATGGGGTCAACGCTGAAGACCACTCAGGACATTTTCACAATAGATTCTGAATTGAACAGAGATTGGAA
Source organism: Hippocampus zosterae (assembly GCF_025434085.1). Lineage (NCBI taxonomy): Eukaryota > Metazoa > Chordata > Actinopteri > Syngnathiformes > Syngnathidae > Hippocampus > Hippocampus zosterae. The sequence continues at coordinate 25,471,740 of NC_067460.1, read as the reverse complement.
CACCCGATCAGCACTGACGCAAAAGCTAACGTTTTGCTAACGTTCGTCAGCGGAGTTGACGTTAGCAAGGCGTCAGGTACTGCCGGAGCTCCGAGGCAGCGATAAATACCTGAAAACGACGCGCAGTCGGTCAAGTCGACGAGCCCGCCGCGAACCCCCCCCTGAGCGTCTCGCCGTTCGCCTCGGGAGTGCTTTTGACTTGTCGTGTTGAGACGTGAGCGTCCGCGTGAAAAAACATCTTCACAGCTGAAACGTTTCACTGTCGTTCATCTGCAGGGATGGGTTCTTTTTTGGAGTGGGGGGGTCGGGGGGGGGGCACTGCCATGAAGCCGGCGACGATTTTGCCAGCTCACTTTTTTAAGAGCTACACAATCGAGCAAAAAAAAAAATCAGTCGGCAAGAAAACAAAGGAAGCACTTGGCATCGCTTTTCCTTTTGCAGTTAGCAAAACAAACGCGCGCTAATGTCAGAATTTGCGCTCGATATCAAGCGCCGAACAGCCGCCAACGATTTCTTGACGCCGCCGGCCGCAACCTATTTGAAAAAGGAGAGCAATCCTTGGATTAGTCCGACACAAAAGCTTCATTGGCTTTTGTGGCTGTTTGTTTCTTTTTTCCCCGTCGCCTTTGAATCGCGAGCCAGGCGCGGCTCGCTCCGATATGCAAATTTGGCGGCAAGAAAAGCCGTCTGGCTCGCAGAGAGAGGCTCTTATCCTTTCGCTTCCGTGCCGACTGGAGCCAGGAGATCTTGAAAAAGAGCCCAGAGATGGAAAAAGTGTTTCTCTGCCGTCTGAAGACCCTTTTTGCGCAGCGACGTATGTCTTCAAACGGCAGCCGGCGTCGTTTATGTACTCAAAAGCAGAGGGATCCGGGCCGCGCCTTTGAAGCGGGCTGTTTAGTTTCAAATTGGACTGGACCTCGCCTATGATACGCGCACGTGGCCAATTGACATCTATTCAAATTTGCACTTGCTGCGCGGCTACGAGACTATGCTTTTATATAGAAAATGACCTTGACCTTGACCTTGACCTTGACACGTGTGTGTGTGTGTGTGTATATATATACAGTATATAAATTAAGAAATATATAGAAAAAAATAAATCAATATAGAGGGCGGCCCGGTAGACCAGTGGTTAGCACGTGGGCTTCACAGTGCAGAGGTACCGGGTTCGATTCCAGCTCCGGCCTCCCTGTGTGGAGTTTGCATGTTCTCCCCGGGCCTGCGTGGGTTTTCTCCGGGTGCTCCGGTTTCCTCCCACATTCCAAAAACATGCGTGGCAGGCTGATTGAACACTCTGAAACTGTCCCGAGGTGTGAGTGTGAGCGTGGATGGTTGTTCGTTTCTGTGTGCCCCAACCGATTCAGGGTGTCCCCCGCCTACTGCCCGGAGACGGCTGGGATGGGCTCCAGCACCCCCCGCGACCCTAGTGAGGATCAAGCGGTACGGAAGATGAATGAATGAAATCAATATAGAGAATCTAGTGATCAAGTGATTAGCGCAATGACCTCACAGTGCAGAGGCGCAGGGTTCGATCCCGGCTCGGGCCTTCCTGTGTGGTGGAGTTTTCATATTCTCCCCAAGCCTGCGCGGGTTTTCTCCGGGTACTCCGGTTTCCTCCCGCATTCCAAAAACATGCATGTTGACACATTGGTCCATGTGTGCCCTGAGATTGGCTGGCTAATTGGTTCAGGGTCGTCCCCCCGCCGTCCAGTGCCCAAAGACGGCTGGGATAGGCTTCGGAGGACACTTTACGAATATGCATTGCTGTATGCAAATTGCTGTACGCGGAGAAAAAAAAAATCAGACATCCAAAAACTAACAGCTAAAGCAATAACCGAAACCGATAAAAAGGCTCAACGATATCAGACACAAGATTGTCACTCAAGGCGCCGTTGACCTCATTGTTGCCACACAATTTTTTTTTTTTTAATCTCGCCTTTTGTTGCCGATAAAACAACATCTGGCAACGAACGCTCTTGGTCGGGCCGCCTCTCACGTCTCCGGTCGCCCGCCGCGCTTTTTTTTCCTGTGATTTGTAATTAGCATATCGGAGCGCCGTTCCAATTAATGAAGACGAGTCCCCCAGCGGCCCCGAACGTGCAGCTGAAGGGATGGACTGTGACTCAGATGGATGGGGGGGTGGGGGGGGGGGTGGATGGCAGGCGACGGGGCGCTGCCCCCAGGTGAATTAGCAAGCCGGAGAAGTCAACCACTTGCAGCCCACGCTCCGCCCAGCGCTTCATTTTTCAGCAGTAGTAGGGGGTGGGGGGGGGGGGGGTTCTTGAGCGTAGAAGGCCGTCAGGATCTCATATGAATATTTTATTTGGAGTCTTACATCCTATTTCTGCAGATGGGGACTTTGCAGTCGTGCATCCTGACTTCAGCAGTTTGATGATAAATAACGGGGCCCATGATGCTAGTTGTTTGTTTTTTTTTAGGGGGGGAGGACATCCTGCATGGGCGCCACTCCTACTCATGAATTGATTTTAGACGTGCAGCAGCAATTAAGCAATCGATGACTCTTTTCGAGCGCCGAAATTGTCCGGCCCGTTCCTCTGGCTGTCACTCGGCTCCCTCCGGACACTCGTATCATGTCCAAGTGTGCCTTATCGTCTCATCCTTTGGTGAAAATGTCTGACGAAAGAAAGCAAAAGTTTTTCCATGTTCGTTTGGCGTGACGGCGAGGATGCATCCTCAAGTTTCGTACCCGTCGTCCCCCTTTTTGGTGCGGTTGCCACATGCGGCAACGGCATCTGTGCACTTTATCGTTTGCTCTAAGGAATCTTTTCCGTTGAGACACAATCCCTTGACCTGACGTGCTGCACTAGTGTGAATGGACCCCCCCTCCCATCCCCGCCCCCCCCCACAAAAAAAAAAAAAAAGCAGAGTATGTATGTCAGTACGTATGTGTTGGGGTTTTCTTGTCCTTTTACGGCTTGATGGACTCCAGCCGCGACATTGACGCACGGGCTGGCGGACAGTCGTCAGTCCCTCATCACAACAGTGATGGAAACCATAAAACGGCGACACACCCGCACAACCGTGACCTTGACCTTGAACAGAGCCGTCGACGTGACAAGAAGAGACATCCCGGCTGGCGCGGGGCATCTCCTCTGCTCACGGCCCTTTTGGAGTCCCAAGTTGGCCTCATTTCAAACCCCCCCCCCCCGCACCCCCTCCACACCCCCAAGGTGAGCTTGCATGTACTAATCAAGCCCGGTGGCGTGATTGACAGATGTAATCAACCAGTGGATCAGTCCCGCGCGGCCTATCTGCGCCTGTAGGAGCTTCTGCTATCTATCGAGCTCTCGTCTAGCTTGAGGTGTGGGCCCGCTACATCTGCGCCTCTCTTATCTCCTCCATATTTAAGCATCAAAAGGGCCCGTAGCACTTCCCGGCTAATTGCCGGAGGCTAATAAATTGCGGAACCCCCCCCACCACCCCATCCTCTCATATCACCTCCACCATCTTGGCTACAGGTCGCTCGGAAACTAGCGTGAAGGCTTTCCAGTTTACACGCGGAGTGACCTACTTTCTATGGGAATTGTCACCGAATCTCTTTCCAATAAAACACCGCGAACGCTCATAAACTCACCCGCATTTCAAACTGGATTTCCAATAGTGGCTCCGTTCGCGTACGTGCATAAAGGGGCCTCGCTTATCTGTTGCCTCGACAGCGAACTTAAGCCTTACCTTCGGCCTACTGGCATAATTGCTAACCGTAGGCGGCGAGTAGCGCAAGAGTTAGCATTAGCTTGATACGAGTCACCCCTCCCCTCATCTCCTGACCCTTACCCAACCCCCAAAATGTTACACCCCACCAGCGACGCCTTTGCGCCGCTGTAGTAGCCATCACTCCAATTGCCCCACTTTACGTGATTATTGTCTCACGTAATGAGTCCGTTGTGGCGTTAGAGCACATTGACGCTATTAACACAGATGGCGACTCCATTTTTTTTTTTTTCTTTTCACGACTCCACCGGATTAGTTAGTCTGGAAAAAGCGGCGGAATATTAAAATTGCACACAAGGCAAGTTCTGGTGGAATGGAAAAAGCCTATGAAGTGATAATTAGCGGGGCTACACCCCGTCATCCTCATAATGGGAAGCTTAATTATTCCTCGAAAGCGCAAACGTTGCCGTCGGGCCACGGAAGAGCTCCGCCGCAGCGTTTTATCTGCGCCGCACGTCGATGGCGGCCGTCTTTTAAGGGGATCGTCATTATTTGCCTTGGACGGATGGAAGAGCCGTTGAAAATCGATTCGACGTCCGGATCTTGTGAATTCCGCGGGGGGGGTTCCGACAAACAAACACGAGGAGTGGAATAAATCCACAGCCACTCGTTTCGAGTCCACAGCGGCAAAAATATCTGCAAAGCCGGGTTTGGTTTTGCACACGCCAGACTGGTACCTTGCGTAATATAACGAAAGGAACAGAAGCACTCGAAATAAACACGTAGGGCAGTCTCTCCATGAATTTTTTTTTTTTTTTAAGTAACCCGAGAACGTTATCGTGAGCACAGATGGCCATTTTCTGCCACGTTCACCCTTACACACGCCGACGCCTTTGCTGCGAGCTGCCTGGCGCACACAGTCGGGTGCCGCCGTTCACTTAGCAGTTACAAATAGCAAGTCCCCCCCCCCCCCCAAAAAAAAGTACAGTCGCATGCTCCCGTTTATTGCGCCAGACTGGCAAGTAGATTGAATTTACAAAGTCATTTGTCAGCCGAGGCGGCCTGGTAGTCCAGTGGTTAGCACGTCAGCTTCACAGTGCAGAGGTACCGGGTTCGATTCCAGCTCCGGCCTCCCTGTGTGGAGTTTGCATGTTCTCCCCGGGCCACGGTCAGCTTCACAGTGCAGAGGTACCGGGTTCGATTCCAGCTCCGGCCTCCCTGTGTGGAGTTTGCATGTTCTCCCCGGGCCTGCGTGGGTTTTCTCCGGGTGCTCCGGTTTCCTCCCACATTCCAAAATATGCATGGCAGGCTGATTGAACACTCTAAATTGTCCCTAGGTGTGAGTGTGAATGGTTGTTCGTCTCTGTGTGCCCTGCGATTGGCTGGCAACTGATCCAGGGTGTCCCCCGCCTACTGCCGGAGACGGCTGGGATGGGCTCCAGCACCCCCCGCGACCCTAGTGAGGATCAAGCGGTACGGAAGATGAATGAATGAATGAATTTGTCAGCCGATAGCCGCGTACGTTTGTCGCGCTTGAGTTTGTTCTTTGAGGGCGCTGAACAAAATATCTCAGCAAACTACACCTGCAAAGGTTCAGTGGAAAAACAAAATCAAAACGCAATCAAATTCCTGAAAGCCTCAATAAAGCAATGTAGCAAACAAAGCAAAAGCTCAGCGGCGAGTCCTTTTAACCGGAAATGACAAATGACACGATGAGCAACAGGTGCGACGCCGAAGGAGAAACCCTCCCGCGCCACCTGTTGGTCACAAACGGAATCGAAACCCGTTCGCTCTCTGCACGACTGCATGATTGATGCGATGACACCTCTCGCCACACTGCACAATAGAAGTCAAGAAAGCGACTTTAGCTGCTCATACGCTTGTGAATAAACTTTTTCACGATTTCAGTGCCAGATTTTCGTTTTTTTTTTCCTTTTCAATTCCATCTCATCTTCCCCATAGTGCACTGTGGACCTCGGGGATCCCCCCCGGTAACCTCGAAGCAGTCATCCTCCCTCACGTCTCGTCCCACTTCCTCCCCGCCCACCCCTCGCCCCCCACGCGCTCCCTCCTCTTCCTCTGGGTGCTAATTAACGCGCGCAGGAGTTCCCCGCGTCTTTTGTTGCGTCTCCATGGCTCTTCCCACGGCATCGGATGCTACGTTGATGCTACCTGCGAAACATATCCTGTCGATATGCACTCGTTTTAATGTCTCAACTGTCTTTCATCCCCCCCACCCCCCACCCCCGCCCTCAATTTCCCTCCCACGCATGTACAGTACACACGCTTGACACAATTTATTTGCCATTCGTGTGATGTTTCTTCCAAAGCGGCAACAACGCTCAGCTTCACGACTTATTCCAAGTGGCCAAAAACTTGGAGGTAGAGATCCAAAGTTCTGATTTTGATATCTTACGGAGCGCAAAAAAACCCAACAAACAAACAAAAAAAACCAACCGACTCTGATATGCATTTTCAAGCTTCTTCTCCTTTTTGCTGTTTTGGACTTTGCAGGCAATTGGTTGCAGTTTTATTATTATTATTATTTTTAACTCCTAAAACCGTGGGCGGCCCGGTAGCCCAGTGGTTAGCACGTGGGCTTCACAGTGCAGAGGTACCGGGTTCGATTCCAGCTCCGGCCTCCCTGTGTGGAGTTTGCATGTTCTCCCCGGGCCTGCGTGGGTTTTCTCCGGGTGCTCCGGTTTCCTCCCACATTCCAAAAATATGCTTGGCAGGCTGATTGAACACTCTAAATTGTCCCGTGGTGTGAGTGTGGGTGGTTGTTCGTTTCTGTGTGCCCTGCGATTGGCTGGCAACCGATTCAGGGTGTCCCCCACCTACTGCCCGAAGACGGCTGGGGTGGGCTCCGGCACCCCCCGCGACCCTAGTGAGGATCAAGCGGCTCGGAAGATGAATGAATGAATGAATGACTCCTAAAATTTCCCCAGTGTGGGACGAATAAAGGATATCTTATCTTATCTTAAAACCTCCCAAAATGTTAATTTCAAGCTCCAAATGGCTTTCGCTCAACGACTTTCTCGACTTAGGAGGAGGCCGTAAAATATTCATCACACTTGATGATAACAAACGTGAGCAAATGAATTGTCTTCCAAGTGGTTGATCCTCAAGCCAAGCGGCCCACTGGCAGGTTGTTTGCTTGCGGCCAACGTCGAGCCGCGCCGTCAAAGTTGCAATAAATCCTCTCCGCGTCTATTATTCACGGCAATAATGGGCTCCATCTGTCATCCGAAGCGGCAGACAAATGAAGTCTTTGAATCGCGTGTTCTGCCGTGATTCTCTCAAACACCTCGTCAGCTCTTTGTTTTATTTTATTTTATTTTATTTTTTGCTTCTTTGAGAGATAAAAAAAGCTCATGCCAGCCAATCGCAGGGCACACAGAGACGAACAACCGTTCACGCCCACACTCACACCTCGGGACAATTTAGAGCGACCAATCAGCCTGCCACGCATGTTTTTTGGAATGTGGGAGGAAACCGGAGCACCCGGAGAAAACCCACGGCGACCGGGGAGAACATGCAAACTCCACACAGGGAGGCCGGAGCTGGAATCGAACCCGGTACCTCTGCACTGTGAAGCCCACGTGCTAACCACTGGACTACCGGGCCGCCCAGCATAGTGCAGTTCCCCCTAATTTTAAAATATGTTTGTATGTATATTTTGTTTTTTGTTTTTATTCGTTGGTCGCCATTTTCAAAATACTGCCAGCTGCTTAAGTCATTTTGGTTTGTTCTCGGCGGACAGATGTCAGCAAAAGGTGGACTCTGAACATTCGCCGAGCTCCCTCGTCTGTTCGGACTTTTTATTCTATTTTTTTTTTTAATTCTACGGCTTTTGAGACTCAACTATAGTTTGACCGTTTTTGTGCTTTTTACTGTCTTTATTATTCATTTTCGTTGTTGTTCGAATGATTTTTTTTCTCCATTTCCGGCTCTCTTTGTGTCCAAGCGAGTTTGTTTTCAAATTCTCGACAAGTGAGTCGAGTCATTCTCGCATTCTCCGTACACAAC